>NC_057803.1:383201351-383501351 GCF_018294505.1 Triticum aestivum | reverse complement strand
ACCCGTAGGTTCTTTGCTTCAACTGAGTTGTAGAGTTATCATGGAACCAAGCTACGACCAAAACCATGGCCATTGTTCGACTTCAATCAAGACACCACCCAGCTGATGATAAAATGGACACCTTTTTCATGCAATTGCCGAACAGTACATGTGGGGTTCGAGCACTACATGTGTGGTCAACTCTATCCAAGGGTGATGAGCATGCCAATGCACTGGCAATTTTTTTAGCCAAGAGCAATTGAAGGGGAGTGGGCATTTTACTAGAGAATGCAAACCTGAACAATTAGATGGTGGTTCAAGAACCAAACTTCAGCTTGTCGTACTGATGAATTTTCAGTGCTGCTTCTTCAAACGTGCACCACATTGGATACTATTAATGAGGCCACCTACAGAAAAGAGAACATTAGAGGACAAAAATCCATTAGTCTGAGCACTTTTCACAGATGCTCGTGCATATATGAAATTGGATGAAACTTATGCTATTGTTGTTCACAAGTGTGATCAGAGAACTTCTCAGACCGAGGTTTGCTACTCTCTTTCAATTAGAGATCACCTGGTGAGTATTTTGGACTAATGGCAAGTCTAGGTACTCCTGCTATATCTGTAGATGCTTCAGTGCAGCCCTGGGTGATTCCCACTTATGCAAGCGTACAGATTGGTAACACTCAGTGCAAGTGTGTGTGCACTACCTCAGGCTTATTTAGCAAATGGTTAGAGAAGTTTGGGAGCAGTAAAAACAACAAGGTTGTTTGGCAAGCATCTGGACCGGATGGTCGATCCAGAGGAGCAGACTGCAATGCTATCTGCCATACTACTTCCAGCAATAGTCTAACTAGAGAACTTCCAGTACAACATGTGTCGTATGAGCTTGTGCTATTCCTGGCGTGTCTGCTGGACATTTTCAACACACAACTTGATGCCTACAACAACATCTGCTTCCTGTTTCAGATATGTTCAGCTTCTTCGCTCCACCAACGGGGCGATTCTTGGGATCCTGGAGGGCTCGCATTGCGTTTGTCACTGGAATTGGCTCGAAGGGAGGTCTTTGCAGGGGGGTGTATCACCATCTTAGTTGTCCGCTTCCTCATCCACGTGAGAGACATTCACTGCATCGATTGCTTGGACTCCTATCGACTCAAGGGCATTTTCAAGAAGGGATGGGTGTCATCACCGTCGCCGCCATCTTCGCGCAAAGCTCCACCGATCACAAGTGCTACCACGGCTTCAACCGGGGCGGTGTTAGCCACGACTACCCCATCACCACGTTCTTTGATGGGATTTTCATCGGTCGCAAGTACTACCTCCCCATCATTGTAGTCTACCTTGACTTTGGCTACCGATGCGGCTCCAACCAAGCCCAGGAACATCGAGCACCATGGGACCCAGGCGATCCTCGACGATGTCGGCTTAGGGTCAAGCCAAGTCTCACGGAGGGAGGGATGTCAGCGACTGGATCGTGCAGGGTCCTTGAGTCGGCGAAGAAGCAACACGCGATGCACGCATCATGCACGCCTTCCCGTCCCCAGATACCCGCTACCGGCTTGAGGGCAAGCCGACTGTTTAAGGGGGAGGGGATGTCAGCCCCCTTGCTATGTTGGGCTGTTAGTGAGGGGCCGGGCCTAGCTGGCCCGTTACAACAGCGACTACAAGTACGAGGGCCAAGGGACAGACAAGGCATCCGCGGAGGATCACGAACACGACGACGACGACTCTCTTCTTCTTCCTCTCGCTTCCCTCTTCCTGTATCCTAGTTCGTGCTTGTAATCAGGGCTAGCTATGTAATTCGGGCTTGTAATCGACATCTAGTTCCCTAACAAACGGCGGCGATGACGGAGGCACCAGAAAACCCTAGCAGATGTTGATGATAGGGTTTCAATTGTGTGTAGATAAATCGATTTGCCTATAGCACCGCAGGTTTTTTTTTTTTTTGGTGAGGATCTCGAACGGACGGACCCTTACAACACGGTCAAGCCTGTCGTGGCCAGCCCGTAATCTGTTGTTGTCTGTCGGGCCAATCGGCCCATTTAGATGCATCCAGTGGACCAACTAGGCCGAACTTTCCAGCTTCTAGGGCTACCTCTTCATCTCCACTCCTCCACTCCCGCACACACGCCGGCCACCACTAGGGTTTTACCGATCCGCCTCACCCCACCCGGCCACCACCAGATCGCCTCCGCCCTACGCTCTCACCGCTGCCGACGATGGTGGGATACGGGATCCAGTCGATGCTCAAGGATGGGCACAAGCATCTCTCGGGCCTCGACGAGGCCGTCCTTAAAAACATCGGCGCCGGCCGCGAGCTCTCCGCCATCACCCGCACCTCCCTTGGTCCCAACGGTGAGTGCCCTTCCCCCGTTCCCTGCATCTTTGCCGCGGTTTGGTCAGTAGAGCTTGTCGGGTCTCGGCGCTCGATCGATACCGGCAGTCGCGTGTAGGTTGTTAGTCTAGCAATGGTTAAGGGCGTGGCCGTGTGGCCCGTTTTGCTGTGATTCGCAGTTTTGTACAGTAGCGTGGTAGATGCAGAGAAGCTCCACAGCTTTCTTTTTTTGGGCGCATTATTGATGAGTTGATTCTGTTTCAGGAATGAATAAGATGGTCATTAATCATCTAGACAAGCTCTTTATCACGAATGATGCTGCGACAATCGTGAACGAGCTTGATGTCCAGCACCCTGCTGCTAAGCTCCTGGTGCTCGCTGCCAGAGCGCAACAGGAGGAGATCGGAGATGGAGCTAATCTCACCATATCTTTCGCCGGTGAACTGCTCGAGAAGGCTGAGGAGCTCATCAGGATGGGACTGCATCCAAGTGAGATCATCATTGGGTACACCAAGGCCATTAATAAGGTATTTACCGTCCAATAACCAGGCATTGTATTATTAATCCTGTCATGTGATTGTGGGCAACCCCTGCTTTTGTTTAATCTTTCTGTTTGCAGACGCTTGAGATTTTGGATGATCTAGTTGAGAAAGGCTCGGAAAATATGGATGTCAGGAACAAGGAAGAGGTCGTGTTGAGGATGAAATCTGCTGTTGCAAGCAAGCAATTTGGCCAGGAGGATGTGCTGTGTCCACTTGTCGCTGATGTAGGCTAATCCGTGCCACCTTACGTGAGAGGAAATATTTTTTTTTCACATCAAGGAATATACCACTAATATTTGGTTTGTTTCATCTGTTTATCATGGCTTTTCAGGCCTGTATCCAAGTTTGCCCCCAAAACCCGGCAAACTTTAATGTTGACAATGTTAGAGTGGCAAAGCTGGTTGGAGGCGGCCTTCACAATTCTTCTGTAGTCCGTGGGATGGTTCTGAAAAATGACGCTGTCGGGAGCATAAAAAAAGTGGAGAAAGTGAAGGTGAGCTTGAAATTGTACACTATGTTAATTGTGTATTTTTGTCGATTATCTGTGTGTATCTGTTTTAGTGACAATAATGCATTTTCTTATGTATAAACAGCTCCCACATTGTAGTGTACTTGCATACAATAGGTGCTGTCAATTCCTAACGGCCTATCTCAGACCGCCCACCATCTAGAGTTTATTCTGCTATATGTATTTTCCCACCAAAAATCAAAGTTTTCAGTAACTCAAAATTGAACCTTTTTGAAGTTCTGCTTTTGATTTATGATGATACTGCTTTCTCTTTAATGTTGGTTGCTTATATTATATAAAATGCCTTTTGTGGGTTTCATAGTATTTTCTAGGTTAGTTAAAATGATATCCATCTCATCTTATTAGACATTTAAGCTTAGTTGGTGTTCTGTAGTTATGTTTTACTCATAGCAACCCTGTGAATCAACCTGGATGGCTTATATGAGCTTTTAGGCATATACATAGATAACCATTATTAGTTTATGCTCTGCTCTGATCATGGACTGTTGTTTAGTGTGTAAATTGCATAGCATTGCATCATTCATGAAATCTCCAATTCCAACTGTGTCTTCATGAATTGATTCACTGTAGAATGCAACTGTTACGTTATTGTACCATGATGCAGTCCTGTTATGCTTTTCTGTTAACCAAAGTTCATGCATTGCAATTTTTATTTGCTGTAACCCCCCTTTTATGCATGTTTCATATTTTATGTATGATTTTTTGGGGGTTCCTGCCATTGTTCTAATTTCGTTTCATTCATTCTGTAGGTTGCGGTATTTGCTGGTGGTGTTGACACTTCTGCAACTGAAACAAAGGGAACTGTTCTTATACATTCTGCTGAGCAGGTATGTTAGTTGTATGAGATAACCATCCATTTTTTGTTTGTATACTTTGCTGGTTTACTGCACTCAGAAAGGGTTATACATGGTTTACTTCTGTCTTACAAACATGTGTAGTAACCTTATAACACACATGGTTGTGGTGTTGTGCAGCTTGAAAACTATGCTAAAACTGAGGAAGCAAAGGTGGAGGAGCTTATCAAATCTGTGGCTGATTCAGGTGCCAAGGTTATTGTCAGTGGAGCAGCAGTTGGCGATATGGCATTGCATTTTTGTGAACGTTACAAGTCAGTATTTCGCTTCTCATATGAAATGTCGTCTTGGTTTAGGATAGTTTTTTCTTGTGGAACTTCTTTCTACATTTTGAGATAACCATTAATTGGAGGTTGTAATAGTTTAAGACATCTCACATATAGGTTTATTTTTGCAGTACCATGATTTGGTCCTGCTTTACAAGTGATACTTATAGATATTCTGGTTTACAGGCTAATGGTTCTGAAAGTCAGCTCAAAGTTTGAGCTTCGAAGATTTTGCCGTACTACTGGGGCTATAGCACTTGTAAGTTCTGGGTTCAAAATCTGTTTATTGAATATCAATAGCAACTTTATTCTGATGCCATGTGCTTTATGAAAAACAGTTGAAGCTTAGCCGACCAAATGTGGATGAATTAGGATATGCAGACTCTGTTTCGGTGGAAGAAATTGGCGGTGCTCGAGTATGTTTCATGCCTTCATGCTTTCATGAGTAACATCACTTTGTGCTTGCTCAACTCATGAGTAACATCACTTTGTGCTTGCTCAACGCACTTGCTTTGCTTTATAGGTGACTGTTGTCAAAAATGAAGAAGGTGGAAATTCAGTGGCTACTGTTGTCTTGAGAGGCAGTACAGATAGTATATTAGATGATCTTGAAAGAGCTGTGGATGATGGCGTAAACACGTACAAGGTATGTATGTGATGCAGGTTGAAACCAATCTCCTTGCATTGTTTTGTATTTTAGTAATGCTCCATTATCGTCTGATTTGTAAAATGTTATCTAACTGTTAGGTTTATTCCAGTCAATGTGCAGGGACAGTCGGATCATCCCTGGAGCTGCTGCAACAGAAATAGAACTGGCAAAGAGATTGAAGGAGTTTTCTCTGAAGGAAACAGGGTAACTATATTTGTTTGAGACAAATAAATTTCATATATGCATGTAAAAGGGCACATCTGAAACATGAGGTTACAAAGATGGTTCTGTTGCTTAACCACCTTCAACTGAGCAAATTTTATTATCGCATGCATTTCCAGTACAATGGCAATAAATATAGAAGTCCTATTGTGCATCTTCTCCTGGTGTTTATTGGGATACAAGGATAGGTGGAGTGGTTGCATCTGAAGTCCAGATAGGGGCTTTTTGTTATCTAAAATGTGTATTAATAAAAACAGTTGTTTATTCTTTGTTACACTTAAGTTGGACTCAAAGACATATTTGATATGTGAACTGTGTTCTTGCTATAATTATTATTTTTATATATGTGAATCGTGTTCTTGCTATAATCACCTTTTGTAGTTGGTTTATGAAACTGAATGTTGTTACTTATACGTCTTTCCCTTTTTTACACCATCTGTTAGTCAATTATGCAGGTTGGATCAGTATGCCATTGCAAAATTTGGTGAAAGTTTTGAAATGGTTCCAAGAACACTGTCTGAAAATGCCGGACTTGGTGCAATGGAGATAATATCTTCTCTCTATGCTGAGCATGCTGCTGGCAATGTGAAAGTTGGCATTGACTTGGAGAAAGGTGCTTGCGAGGATGCCTCAATCATGAAAATATGGGACCTCTATGTTACAAAGTAAGCCTTACTCAACATCTAGTTGCCAATACGTGTGGAAATCCTGCTAGAAGCCTTTGCATCTGTGTTTATGCTGCTTGTAGCTAGTAGTAATCTACCTTGTTATGATGATAGCATTATACTATCAGGACCTTGATAAGTGCCACACGTGTGGGCTGAAGGAGGTTGGGCCGCATGCCCTTCTAGCCACCCATTGTGACACGTCAGCCTTTTTCTTTTTTCCACACATGCATGCAAACAGGAAAGTAAACTGATGATATCAGCAGGAATCTTTTGGGTTTTCAAACTTTAAAATGTTTCATCTCTTAAATGACAAATCCGATTGAAAAACTGTTTTGACCTTGACCATTAAATCCGTCGCGACGAGAACTTCAAAACTAGATCCCATATCGATATGTTTCGACGATATTTTTTGGCGGTCAAAAGTTGCCATGTCTATTGCACATAAATTGCCATGGTGTTTACACTGAAGTTGCCATGATATGTTTCAACTACTTTCTCTTCTATGTTTAAAGTAAATTTTGACATGTTATAAAAAAGAAATTAAGAAACTAAACTTGCCATGGTGAGTTACTAAAATTTGCCATGATCCATGAAATAATTTTGACATGCTTCATAATTAAAAAGAAATCCTTTGTCAATTAATTAAAAATGCATGGTCAATTACTCAAATTTGCCATGAACCAGAAACTAAATTGCCATGGTGAATTACTTAAATTTGCCATGATACATGCACAAAAAGTTGCCATGGTTCATACGAAAAATAATTTCCATGGTCAAAATACTAGAGTTGCCATGATCTATAAACTAAAATTGCCATGATCCATGAATTAAGTTTGCCATGGTCAATTAATAAAATTTGCCGCGAAAAGCAGTTGAAATACAATGGTAGTTTAAATCTAGAGGAAATAAAATAGATGAAACATATCATGGCAACTTTAGTGTAAACACTATGGCAACTTCAGTGTAACATAATGGCAACTTTTGGCCAAAAGAAAAAGTCGTCGAAACATATCAATATGGGATCTAGTTTTGAATATCTCGTTGAGACGGATTTAATGATGAAAACGGATTTTTAATTGGAATTTTTATTTAAGAGATAAAACATTTTTAAGTCTGAAAAACTAAAAAGATTCTGCTGATGTCATCTGTTTGATGGCAAAATAGATGGCAATGGAGGTGTTTGGACCATGTTGCTTCGTGCCACACTTGTGGCACACTTATCATTTTGGGACTATTATTACCGCTTGTCCTTGATGTTGCCAAAATGCTGCGCCAAGGTGTCTTGTACATAATCTGTTTTTTATACCCAGTTCAGTAATTTTGTGGCACTTACCATTTGGGTATTATTATTACCGGTTGTCCTTGATATTGCCAAAATGCTACGTCAAGGTGTCTTGTACATAATCTTTTTTTATACCGAGTTTAGTAATTTGTGTTATCATCTATATGTTCCTGCTTTCATGCCCAGTTTATTAATTTGTTTGTGTAATTAAAGTGCATACGGAGGTTGTTTGGCCCCACTTAACCTTTTTCATTTAATCAGGTCCTTCGCTCTAAAATACTCAGCAGATGCTGTATGTACTGTTTTACGGGTTGACCAGGTAGGATTGTCAATCTTCTGTGTCATCTTCATATACATAAAATTATGGTAGTTTATTCATAGGCTAATACTTATGTGGAACACAGATCATCATGGCAAAGCCAGCAGGAGGGCCGCGACCCCCCCAACAAGGTGGCATGGATGAAGACTAGTTTTCTGTGTACTCTTGTTTGCTGTGTATCATGCTGTGGGATTTTCGTGCAGAAGACTTTCATCTTATGTAGGTTCAATTCGAGTAATAGATTTTGGCTGCTTGGGTTTCACGGTTGGTGGGGCAGCATGCTTTAGCTGATGTCTCGCGGTGTATTTGTGAGTTTCCTCTGTGGTGCTGTCTTACCGGTGTATCACATGATAACTATTGAGACTTGTTCGTCTAGTTTATCATACGAACCAAAGCTTGTCTTGGAAGATCGTGTTTGTAAAATTCTGCTGTGTTAACCCTTTGCCCTTTAATTAAGATAGCTGTTTGTTTGAGTTTGTCTGGAAGGGTGACATTTTGCAGAGTGCTGCTGAACAATGTGTTTGCCCGTTGCAGTCTGTTCATGTGAGCATGTATATTTTGAGAGAATTCCCTTTATTAAAGTTTGGTTCCCTATTTGGCCCAAAATAATTTTTTCTACCCTATTTGACACCTAAAGTGTGAGGTGAAAAGCCCATGTTGCCCCTATTGCATTGTGTAACTATCCTGGATGTAATAAAAAAGCAAACAATTCACTCATGTTTTATGGATGTTCAACGGATGTTGCGCATGTCTATGTATGGTCCAATATTTTGTTCCTTAGGTATCTGTTATGCATTTGGCCGCTGCTAGGCGTCATCCGGATGTAGGAAAAGAAAAAAAAACATCCGCCTCCTGAACCATCCATATGGACATCTCTATGGAGGTCAACGCATCATAGACTTCTCTCCTTTCTTCTCAATCACAGAACGCCGCACACATAGCCTGGCATACGTAGCAAACTCCGGTGGCACCGTAGAACGCCGGCAGCACCAGCTCGTAGCAACTCTGGCAGGCTCGCAGCATGGCGGCGCCGTCAAAACCGCAGGAGCAGCCCGAGTCGTCGTTGCAAATCGTCGTCGCAGTATCGCCGGAGTAGCCCGAGCTGGCAGAGCTGACTCACAGCATGACGGCAATGGCAGCACGGCGGCGCCGTCGCAGCAGTTCAGCCGGCGTCGCAGCACCGAATCGCAGCATGACGGCCTCGCAGCATCGGATGCTTCCAGCTAGCAGCCGAGCAACACCTGTGTTCCCACCGGCGAGTGGCCACGCAGCACGGGATGATTCCGGCGAGCGGCGTCTCAACATCAGCTCGTAGGACGGCGACACCATTACAACATTGGCTCGAAGCATGGCGGCGTCGTCGTAAAAGGTCACCGCTTGCGGCAGCATCTACTTGAAGCACGGCGTCAGCGCAGCACTGTTTCAAAGCATGCGCTGGTCGTCGCAGCATCGGCTTGCAGCACGGCGACGATGTCGTAGCACTGGCGTTGCTGCATCTGGTTCGTCGTTGACCTCCCGCAGCTCTGCCTCATAGCACAGCGCCGCCAGCATCTCGTGTGCAGGGAGAAGAAAAAGAGATAAGAAAAAGAGGGGCACGTGAGTGGGCCTCACTAGAGAGGCGGCTGGAGATGCGGATGTAAACATCCGACTGTTTGAAAGCATTTTCCTTTGCGTGGAAGGTATCTGTTATGTGTGTGTAAAAGTTATACAAACATCCGTAGAATTTGTATTTATAGCACATCTATGATCAGTACAGTACCATATTTTGGTTAGCTTACCTATGATCAGGGAAGAGCACCAAAAATCGAACTGTTTTGCCGCTGGATTGCTATGGAAGAGATGCGGGGTAGTTACTGTGCGCATGCATCGATTGGCTCAGAGCAGTTCTTGTGCCCACGTTCTCCTCTCTCCACCTCGGTGCTCTCTCCTCTCCATTTCTCTGTTGGGCACGCGGCTCTCTCAAAAATCTTCTCAGCATCTAAGGCGAGAGTCGCGGGGCTGGTACGAGTCGCACTGATCGGGACGTTCTCCTCTCTCCACCTCGGTGCTCTCTCCTCTCCATTTCTCTGTTGGGCACGCGGCTCTCTCAAAAATCTTCTCAGCATCCAAGGCGAGAGTCGCGGGGCTGGTACGAGCCGCACCGATCGGGTGCACAACGAGGACGCTGAAGGCGACACTGGTCTCAACCGCAGAGACGAGGACCCCTCCAGTGGACCACGCCCTTGCGCACTCGGCGCACAGTACGTGCTCATGCGTTGGCTGTTGACCTCCGTGTCAGTTGTATAGATAGAACCCCCGCTCGCCCACGTCCTGCATGCCCTTGCATGTCCCTGTACACGATCACCACGATCGACCTCGCGCCCTCGCTATCACCCGGCGCTCTCTCTGTACCTCCCCTATATAAACAGAGATCACACGCAGCACCACCTAAGGTGGATTTGCTCATTCTTTCTCCTGAATACATGGTATCAGACGCTGGACCCCTCTCTCGTCTGTAGCCCTCTTCCGCTGCCCACTTCCTTTTCAACTGCATCGCCGAGCCATGTCGATGCCACCACCTCCCCCACCTCCTCCCCCACGTCCCGGCAGCGGCCCTGGCGGCGCACCCCGCACGCCGGCCACGCCGGTCCGTCCCCCCCCAACCCAGCTCTCCTGACCCCCTCCGCCTTCAACCGCGGCGCACTCTTCGTCCCCGATGCCGGCGCCTCCACCTCCACGGCGCCGCCGCCTGTCTCTCCATTGGCGGGCATCTTCATCAACCAGCACGTCCCAATCGTGCTGTCGCTGAACCCCCCCAATTTCTCCCACTGGCGCACCTTGTTTGAAGTGATGTTCCAGAAGCAGGCGGTCGGTGACCACCTCACCGGGCCGCCGCGGCCGCAGGACCCCTACTGGCTCCAGGACGATGCCCACATCGTCTCCTGGCTGTACAACCGCGTCACTCCATAGGTGTTTGGCCTGATCCACCAGCGCGGCGCCACGGCCGCCACCGTCTGGAGCTCCATTTGCAGCCTCTTCCTGGAGAATGCCGAACATCAGGTGGTGGTTCTCTCCACCGAGTTCCGGCGCATCGAGCAAGGCGGCTCCTCCATCCTCTCCTTCTTTGCGCGTCTCAAAGACTGCGCCGACCGCCTCGCCGAGCTCGGGGCCGCCGTCGACGACCGCGACCAGGTGCTCAACATGATCCGTGGGCTTCACCCCCGGTTCAGGTATGCCGTCCCGATTCTCACCATGCAGACGCCCTTCCCGTCGCTCCTGCGTTGCCGTGCCTTTCTTCTTCTCGAGGAGAGCCGGCTCGCCGCCGACACCAGCACCGACACGGCTCTCCACGCTGCTCGGGCCCCCGTCAACACCAACACCCCTGGGGGCCCCGCTGCTGCCAGACAGGGCGGCGGCACCAACCGCGGTCAAGGCGGTGGTCGACGCGGCCGCGGGAGGGGCAACAACTCCGGCGGGGGCACCCACGCACCTCACCCCGCCGCTCCCCCACCCGCTCCATGGACCAGCATGGTGCATGCCTGGCCTATGCCATGGCGCCCCCACGCTCCCGGCTCCGGCATTCTTGGGCCACGCCCCGGAGGGGCTGCTCCGTTCGCCGGCTCGGCCACGCACCACAACACTGCCCCGCCCACTGCATGGTACCCTGCAGTGCCTCCACACCCGCTCTACAACGCCGCGCCCGCGCCTGCTCCCCCGCCTTCGTCCTCAACCTCGGCATGGGACCAGAACGCCCTCATCGCCGCGCTCAACAACATGATCGTGCAGCAGCAGCAGCCGTCTCCCCCGAGCACCGACTGGTACCTGGACACGGGTGCCTCGTCCCACATGGCGTCGTCGTCAGGTATTCTCTCCTCCGCCCATCCTTGCTCCTCTCATCGCATAGTAGTCGGCGACGGATCGTTGCTTGCAGTAACGCACACCGGTCACACCACCATCCCTACATCCACCTCCCCGCTCCACCTCAATAACATCCTCGTCTCTCCCCATCTCATCAAAAAACCTCCTCTCTGTTAAAGCTCTTACTCGCGATAACCCAGTTAATGTGGAGTTTGATGATCTTGGCTTCTCTTTCAAGGATCGAAGAACGAGGACGGTGATCCTCCGCTGTAATGATGCCGGCGACGAGCTCTACCCCATGCCGTCCACGCCACCGACCCATGCTCACCATGCGCTCACCACCGTCTCGCGAGATCTATGGCACCAACGCCTAGGTCATCCCGCCGTCGACTCCCTCGACCGGACCCTGCGCCCCTCCGCCATCACCCCAGAACCCAGCACCATCGGCGTGTGTCAGGCGTGTCAGCTCGGCAAAAGCACTAGACTACCTTTTAGTTCATCATCGCATGTTTCTTACTTTCCGTTTCAGCTTGTACATAGTGATGTTTGGACCTCTCCCGTACCTAGCAAATCTGGTTGTCAATACTATCTACTGCTACTCGACGACTACAGTCACTTTGCATGGACATTTCCTCTTCGCCACAAATCAGCAGTTTTCCCTACTATACGTACTTTCATCGCTTTCGTCAAAAACCACTTCAATCTCCCTGTCCTCATGATCCAAACAGACAACAGTAGAGAGTTCGACAATGCATCATCCCGTGCCCTTTTCGCCTCGCTCGGCATTGCCCTGCGCATGTCATGCCCATACACATCTCCACAGAACGGGCGCGCCGAACGCGCACTCCGTACACTCAACGACATCGCCCGAACACTCCTAACCCATGCACATATGCCGTTCTCCTACTGGGCAGAAGCACTGCAAACCTCCACCTTTCTGCTCAACAGACGGCCGTGCCGGCCTCGCCACGACC
The DNA here is from genome assembly GCF_018294505.1 of Triticum aestivum. NCBI lineage: Eukaryota > Viridiplantae > Streptophyta > Magnoliopsida > Poales > Poaceae > Triticum > Triticum aestivum. The sequence goes on along the minus strand of NC_057803.1, from coordinate 383,488,892 downwards.
AGACACCGTTCTTCCTGCTGTACGGTGCACACCCCGACTACACAGCCATGCGGGTTTTTGGGTGTCTATGCTTCCCCAACATCACAGCCACAACCCCACACAAGCTCGCCCCGCGCTCGGCGCCATGCGTCCTCCTAGGCTATGCCACTGATCACAAGGGATATCGATGCCTCAACCCCGCAACCGAGCGAGTGATCATCTCCCGTCATGTCGTCTTCGATGAGCATCGTTTTCCCTTTCGCGATCACACCAGTACTCCGTCACCCGATCCCACTCCCTCCCTCGACGACGAGCTCGTGCTCCCATTCGTCCCCCGGCGGCCTCGTACTGCGCGCGCACGGCCAGCCGCTGCTCCAGACCACCCTACTGACACGGTGGTCGCTCGTTCCCCTCCCGCCAACACCGCTCCGCCCGCGCCTCCCTCGCCCGCAGCGCCCACACCAACAGCCGCTCCGGCCGCCCCTCCCGCTGCACCCAGCAGCGCACCCACCACTGATCCTAGCAGCACCCCTCCATCGCCCGCGCCGCCACAAGCACGACGCCGCGCCGCGACCATCCCAACCCACCCCATGACTACGCGTGCTCAGGCTGGCAAGTTCTTGCCCAACCCCAAGTATGCTGACAGTCTCTCTGCCACCGTTACCGACACCGCCATCTCACCCATACCTCGATCGGTGCGCTCTGCTTTGCAAGATCCTTGTTGGCTGTCTGCTATGCAGGTGGAGTACCGGGCGCTGATGGAGAACGCAACCTGGCGGCTCGTACCACGCCCACCCGGCGTCAACGTCGTCACCGGAAAGTGGCTGTTTTGCCACAAGTTCAAGGCGGACGGGGCGCTCGAACGGTACAAAGCACGCTGGGTCCTGCGCGGGTTTTCCCAGCGACCTGGCGTGGACTTCGACGAGACGTTCTCTCCCGTCGTCAAGGCCGCCACGATCCGCGTCGTGCTCACCATTGCCGCCGCACGCAACTGGCCAGTCCATCAAATGGATGTCAACAACGCCTTCCTCCACGGGCGTCTCGCCGAGCGCGTCTACTGTCAACAACCTGCGGGCTTCGTCGACAAGCACCACCCCGAGCACGTGTGCCTCCTCGACAAGTCGTTGTACGGCCTCAAACAGGCGCCACGCGCGTGGTTCGCCCGGTTCGCGGCCTTCGCGCACCAGCTCGGCTTCATCAGCTCACGCGTGGATCCCTCGCTGTTCGTACTCCATTGCAGCGCGGGCGACGCCTACCTACTCCTCTACGTCGACGACATCGTCCTCATGGCCTTGTCGACGACTCTCCTCCAACACCTGTAGAGTCAGCTCTCCGGCGAGTTCTCCATGAAGGACCTCGGCCCCCTCCACTACTTCCTCGGGATTGCCGTTACCCGCACGGAACATGGCTTCTTCCTCTCCCAACAGAAGTACGCCGAGGACCTGCTCGAGCGCGCCAACATGACGTCCTGCAAGCCACTGCCCACACCTGTCGACACGCACGGCAAACTCTCTGCTGTCGACGGCGCGCCAGTTCCGGACCCGACCGAGTACCGAAGCATCGTGGGTGCCCTCCAGTACATGTGCATGACGCGCCCTGACATCGCTTATGCGGTGCAGCAATGCTGCCTTGTCATGCATGACCCGCGCGCACCGCACCTCGCCCTCGCCAAACGGGTGCTGCGCTACCTGCGGGGCACCACATCTCATGGTCTCCATCTCCAGCGCGCGCCGTCGCTCGACCTGGTGGCCTACTCCGACGCGGACTGGGCCGGCTGCCCCGACACACGCCGCTCGACGTCCGGCTAGGCCGTGTACCTCGGCGACTCCCTCGTCTCCTGGTCCTCAAAACGCCAGGCCACCGTGTCCCGCTCGAGCGCGGAGGCGGAGTACCGCGCTGTCGCCAACGCCGTTGCAGAATGCTGCTGGCTTCGCCAACTCTTGGCAGAGCTCTCCATTCCCATGCTGTCACATCCCTAGTCTGGTATGACTTAGACTAGCTAGCCATCTGTGCATCATATTTAAATTTCATTTAAATTTGAAATGAGGATTGGTGGAACCCTCAGAATCATTTTTGAAAATGACCCAAATAAAAATTTCTCCAAAAGGGTCCAAGAAAATGCTCATGTTGCTCTCTGAAAATATTGGACAGAGATAAAAATCAAAACAATATTTTTAGGAGCTCATGGATATTTATTTTGGCCATTTGGATTAATTCGATAAATATTTGCATTGGAAATATATTAGTTATATATATTAATATGGTCCAAAAATTATGCCATTTATACAGGAGCTCTGGAATATTATAGCTAGCTCCTGCAAAAATTGGCATAAGGTAATTAAATGATTTAATATTTTAATTAAATCAAAACAAATGTCAGAAAAAAATAGAAAACAGAAATAAAGAGGAGAAGCTTACCTGGGGCTCCCCCCTGTGCAGCCCAGCCGCAGCAGGCCGGCCCAGCCAGCAGGCGGCCCAGCCCGCCTCCTCCTCTGTCGTCTTCGTCCTCGACAGAGGGAGGGGAGCGTGCCCGGCGCGCGCACGCGCCACCGCGCCACGCCACCAGCTCGCCTGCCTGCCTGCCCTGCCAGCGCGACGCCGCGTTGCTTCTTCTCGGTGCTGCCCCGATCCCCTGGCCTCACCCCCCTCTCTCCCGTGCTTTTCCCCTTCCCCCTCTCTCTCACCCGAGAATCACCGTCGCCGCCGTCCATAGCCACCGTGGCCTCGGCCACTGCCGCACCTCCCCGACATGCCTCCCAGCTCCGCCGCGACCCCCTCTCCCTCCTCACCGAGCAAAGCAACCCGGACGAGCTTCGCTTCATCGCAATCGCCGTCGCCAACTTCGCCTCCGGCCGCCGTGGATCCTCGCCGTCGATTCGGGAGCTACCGGGCATCCCCGACCTCGCCCTCGCGCTCGCTGGTCTCGCTGTGAGCCCCCGCACCGAACCCCCTCCTCCCCGTGCTCGTTTGCCCCGTCTAGCTAGCTCAACCACCGCGCCCGTAAGTTCCTCGCCGCCGGCCATGGCGCCACGGTGGCATGAGCCCAAGCCAGCCACTCCCGCGCGCGTCACCGTGTTCCTGGTGACGCCAGGAGGCCGTAGGAGCCCTCCGCTTCCACTGCCGTGCACCACAACGCCGCGGCCGCAAGTCGCCGAGCTCCGGCCGCCGCCGCGAGCTTTGCTCCGGCGAGCTCCGGCGCCCCTGCAGCCCCCCACCAGCTCCCCTGGTTGCGGACGACGACGGGCTACGCCCCGGTGGTCTTCGCGCGACCAAACGCCGCTTGTAGCGCAAGTCCGGCGAGTCACCGCCGCGCTATTGGTCGCCGCCGGCCAGAACTCCGGCGGGCTGACGTGGCTTTGTTAATTAGGCACTAATCCCCACCTACTGACGCTGACCAGTGGGCCCCAGGGCTTAGTCAAAGCTAATCAGCCAGGTTTGACTCGGGGTTAACCCCAGTGTCACTGACGTGTGGACCCCACACGTCAGGTTTGACCCTGGACAGCCGCGTTGACCCGCTGATGTAGTGATGACGTCATGCTGGCGCAATAATATGATTTCTGGATTTAAATTTAATCAGAAAATTCCAGAAATTGTTTTAAACTTCAAAAATTCATAACAATTCAACCGTAGCTTAGATTAAAATAATTTATATATGAAAAATTATCAGAAAAATGCAATCTTTCCATCTGTACTAGTTTCATGCATGACAAACCAACTTATACATGCTGAATATGAGAAAACACATTATGGCATATATAAGAGACTTAATTTAGAATTGCATTTGAGCTTATGGTTGCATTAGCACAATCAGCATCACATCTTCATGCCATGTTCATGCATCATTGTGTTGCATATGCTTGTGTTTTGATTGTTGGCACCGTTCCTTCTCGATAGGCCCTGCTCCAGAGACGTTCCAGAGTATCTGTCTATGAAGCAGTGCCTCCCTTGTTGATTTACCAGGCAAGCAAACCCCCTTGTTCATTTCGATAAAACCCTACTCTCTCGCTCCTGCTCTCAGTTATTGCATTAGGACAACAACGGTTCATCTGCTACTTTGTGCTGCGGTAGTTGAACCCATTCCTCTGCATGACCTGTCATTGCCACAGTAAATAGTTGAAACCCACTAGCATGTGTAGGAGTTGATTGAAGCCATTGTTGTGTTCCTACCATGCTATGCCTGCTATTGCTTAGAGTTGTGTCAGGTCTGGTTCATTGGGAATGAATTGGAGTGTTACGATATGTTCTAATGCTGAGAGTGAAGTGTGTGAACACGATTTGGTAAAGGTAGCGGTGAGAGGCCATGTAGGAGTACATGGTGGGTTGTCTCACTGGAACCGTCCTTAAGCACTGAGTTCTATGTATGTTGTCCAATGACTCGATACTACCACACATTGGGTTCCGGTAACTCGACCCCTCTCGACTTATTAACCAACTTGGTCTCTGTCCAGGAGTCGCAAATAGTTTCTGGTGTTTGTAGGTAGTGCTATTTTTCTACCAAGTGGCACCCAGCAGGGTGGGCTTGGGACAGACTAGGCACACGTGGCCTGGTGTACCGAGTGGCACCCGGATGGTGGGCTCGGGAACCCTGTACACATCGTTTGGGGCCGTAAGCGACACCCCGGCCGGATCTCCTTGCGGGTGGAACCCGAATAGGCGATAAACCTGGACTAGAGTCTTGTGTGGTTAGTCAGGTCGTGGCCGACACCCTCGCCAGGCTTCCGCTTGAAGGTTGCCGAGATACATGACGTGTACATGGCGGTAAGTGGCGAGAGCGTGTGTGAAGAAGTACACCCCTGCAGGGTTAACATGATCTATTCGAATAGCCGGGTCCGCGGTTATGGACTTCTTGGATGCTTACATGGTACATAGACAACTTGAAGTGGATACTCTAAAATGCTCAAGACAAGTGTGGGTGCTATGGATGGCCTTCTCGTAGGGAGACGGGGATGAATCCATAGTAGTGTATTGTATGGTGATTAGTGGACTCGTGTACGTTGTCTCACCTCCAGAGTTTCTGGTAGTCGTAGAACAGGATAGCCACAGAGTCAAAGATGGCTTGCTGCAACTAAACCCCACATTACCCTCTTGATACAAATGCATGTATGATAGGATCTGATGTAAGTCTTGCTGAGTACCTTTGTACTCATGTTGCTTTATTTATGTTTTTGCAGCAGAGACTTCGGTCTTACTAGGGTTCTCATGGACTTCGACTAGTAGCTAGTACCTCAGCTACGATCTTGATCGGATGTTGTAGATAGTCAGGCTCTTCAGCCTTTTTCATTTGTAGATGTCTGTACCCAGACATGTAATGCTTCCGCTTGTTGCTTGTATGCTCTGTATGATGGGTTTTGTGACCCCTGTTTGCAATAAATGCTATGATGGCTCTTCTGAGCCTTTATCTATATGATTGTTGAGTTATGCTGTGATGCCATGTTGTACAGCACATACTTGCATGTTATGCGTACGTGTAATGTGTATTGCTATGTGTGGGATCTGACTATCTAGTTGTTTATTCTTAGTAGCCTCTCTTACCGGGAAATGTCTCCTAGTGCTTCCACTGAGCCCTGGTAGCTTGCTACTGCTCCGGAACACTTAGGCAGGCCGGCATGTGTCCTTCTTTGATCCTGTGTCTGTCCCTTCGGGGAAATGTCACGCGATGAATACCGGAGTCCTGCTAGCCCGCTACAGCCCGGTTCACCGGAGTCCTGTTAGCCCAGTGCTACAGCCTGGATTCACTCGTTGATGACCGACACGTTCGATGCTGGGTCATGGATGCCTGTCCCTGTAAGTTAGTGCCACTTTGGGTTTACGACTAGCCATGTCAGCCCGGGCTCTTTATCATATGGATGCTAGCGACACCATCATATACGTGTGCCAAAATGCGCAAACGGTCCCGGGCAAAGGTAAGGCGACACCCGTGGGGATACCGTGCGTGAGGCCGCAAAGTGATATGAGGTGTTACATGCTAGATCGATGTGGCATTGAGTCGGGGTCCTGACACATGCCCAAAGCGAGCGTGGTGTTCTGCGACAACATCTCCTCGGTGTACATGTCCGCGAACCCAGTTCACCATCGGAGGACGAAGCACATAGAGCTGGATATCCACTTCGTCCGCGAGCAAGTGGCACTCGGCAAGCTCCGCGTACTCCATGTGCCAACCCAGCAGCAGTTCGCGGACGTGCTCACCAAGGGGCTCCCCACTACGGCGTTCCAAGATTTTTGTTCCAGTTTATGCATCCGTCCGCCGGATGCTTCAACTGCGGCGGGGTGTCAGTTGTATAGATAGAACCCCCGCTCGCCCACGTCCTGCATGCCCTTGCATGTCCCTGTACACGATCACCACGATCGACCTCGCGCCCTCGCTATCACCCGGCGCTCTCTCTGTACCTCCCCTATATAAACAGAGATCACACGCAGCACCACCTAAGGTGGATTTGCTCATTCTTTCTCCTGAATACACTCCGAGCCATCGCTGCCTTGGCCGTCGACGTCCGACTGCTCAAGCTGTCCGGCCGACACGAATGCCGGAAAGAAGGAGACGAACTCGATACGAGACACGAATATTTGTGAAGACGAACGCCTCACCACGCCGATGACATTTCTGTATTTTTAGCACAAACTGATCCCACACGAATAGGACTACAACTTCTTAAGTACATACAGCCACACCGCAAGTCTCGTACGCACTAGAACCACCACATTGGCCACTAATTGCATGCACCGGCTATGCCCTAGATGCACGTACGAGCAACTACTCCACTGAAAACTTTCCTACAGCAGCGAGCGTGTGCGATCCGCCCGGCCACGCCCACGGCGCCCACAATGCGTAGGAGGCGGCCTGTTCAACAGATCACCAAGGCCACGGACATGCACGCACACACCTAGGCCTGGGCATTCGGTTAGACCGAGTAGATCGGTTCGGTGCTTCGGTTTAATTTAAAATTCGGTTTCCTGATTTTTCTAAGATCGGTCCTCAGATAATCCAATAACCGAGACTTCGCTTAATCCAAAGTTCAGTCTGGTCCTTGGTTATACCCGAAGAGACCAAATATGCTGGGAGGAAGAAATCAGCAGTCAAATTTTAGGCAAGAAACTTGAATGACCGAACAAGAATCAATTGAAACATGGATCTGAGGAAATGGAAGGAGGAAATGACGCATAGTTGGAATCCGGCAGCAGGGGAGCGATGGCTGCGAGCCTACGACTGAGTGAGGGCGATGGATGTCTTTGGCCACCGCTGCACGGGGGGCTTGGGCATCACTCGCCGCCACTCTGCAAGTGTGACGCCCCGAGACCGATGCGTCAGGTGTCTCCCAGTTATTCGCCATTGTTGCCATGTCATTCGCTTGCGTGTTGCATCTTGTCTTGTCATCATGTGCATTGCATCATCATGTTTTTAAAACTTGCATCCGCCTGGGTCTTCCCGTTCCTTCCGTTGTCCGTTCTGAGCCCAGACACACTCGCACGCGCCCGCGACATGTCGAAATATTATTTTATAAGTGGCCAAAAATGTTCTCGGAATGGGATGAAAGTTGGCGTGCGGTGTTGTTATGTTGTAGGTAAGCCGCCTGCCAAGTTTCATCGCATTCGGAGCTCGTTTGATGCCCCAACGAATAACCATAGTGGCAGTATAGCCGGTCTAACGTCGGACGTTTTTGGTCTCCGGAACGGATGCCGGGCCTCTCTCTTCTCTCCTCTCAGCCCGAGGCCTTCTGCACAGCCCACAAGCTCCTGCCTACCCCTCCTCGTGTCCAGAGCCGTCGGATCGCGATCGGAGACTCTGAAACCCCCCCAAATCCCTCATACCCTAACCCTGCCTATAAAAGGAAGCCTCCCCTTCCATTTTTGGCAATAGACTAATCCCTCCTCGAAATCAGCGCGACGCCAGCCTCCTCCCACCTCCACCTCGCATTCCGCGCCAGCCTAACCCGCCGCCGCCACTTGGTGCTGCCCCAGCAGGCGAGCCGCCACCTGAACCCACCGTCGCCGCCTAGGGCCAGTGGCAGCGCGCCATGTGCCCCTGCCAGTGCCTCCCTCCTCCCACCTCACGCCGGCCCAGATCGGGGCCCGCCCGAGCCCATCTAGGCCCGGACGAGCCCGCGTCGCCACCCGCAACCGCAGGAGTCTAGCTCCTCGAGCTCCCTCGTCGCCGATCCCGTGCGGCGCCTCCCGCCGTCTTTCGCGCCTCCGGCGGGTCACCGGAGCCGACCCTCGTCAGAGATCGTGGCCACCGCCTCCGCCAGGTCACCGCCTCCCCGTCGCCCTCTCCCTCTCCTTCTTTCCGACCTCACTTCTCTCTCCCTCCCTCCCCCTACAGAGCCGCCATGGATGAGTCCCACCTCGCCGGATCCCGCATCCCCGAGCGCCGCCGACCACTTCCGTCACCGGATCTGGAACCATCGTCCTCGGATCCGCCCATCCTCGTCGTCCGGCAGGTTCCCGTCGACCCAGTCGCCGCCGTCATGCCGAGTTCGCCGCCAGCCGCCATTTTTGCTCTGCTTCCGTCGAACAGAGGTCGACGCACCCAGTTGCTCGCGTTGACCCGTACCTGGGCCGCCTCCTCCTCATCGGGCCTGCTAGCCCAAGGACGCGCTAAGGCCTGCCCGCATCCCCTCAGCCAGCCGGCTGCACCGACTGGGCCTTGGCCCATGGTGAGAAAGCCCCAGCACCCCTTTGTTTTTCTTCTGTTGGGCCTGCTCCAGTTTTAGTTTCGGCCTGTGTAGGTTTTTTCCCAGATCTGCGAATTTATCTTTTATCCAGTGTTTTACAGTTTTACAGAAAAACCCTCCAACATCATGCATATAATAACTTTTCACCCGTTCATCGCAACCCAATAAACTTTATATGTAACATGCTTAGAATTTTGTCTAGTTTCGTAATATCCAACTTTCATGCATGTTAGAAAATTTTAAATTGTTGTTTGTTTAAATTTGCTCCTATGCCATGTTGAAATGCTTTAATTCATAACTAATTAACCGTAGATCCAAATCTAATAAACTTTATATGTAAATGGGGTAGAAAAAATGCATAGATTAACATGGTAGCACTATTTTGCATGTTAAACAACTCTAAAATATGCTTTAGGGCAGAACAGTACCAAACCTAAAATATGCACATGAGGATTTTTCCGAACTTGTTGCTTGTTGTTCCGGCCTCATTTAAACTTGCCTAGATAGGTAGTTTTCATTTGCCTCACCTCTTGCCATGTTAATCAACATTTAATATTGTTGGGTACATAAACAAGATCGAACTAAATAACTTGAATGTGGTGTTCCGTCAATATGCAACTCGTTACATATTGAGCTCCACTTAACTTGTAGTATTGTTTGTGCACTTTGCCATGCCATGCCTCATTAAACCGGACATGCATCATACTTGGTTGTGCATCATGCCATGTTTATGTGATGGTTGTTTACTATGTTGTTTGCTTCATTCCGGGTTACTTCTCGCGTTAGCTTCGGGTTCTGTTTCGGAGTTGTGAGGATTCGTTCGACTACGTCCGTTTGTCTTCTTCATGGACTCGTTCTTCTTCCTTGCGGGATTTCAAGCAAGATGACCATACCCTCGAAATCACTTCTATCTTTGCTTGCTAGTTGCTCGCTCTTTTGCTAAGCCACGATACCTACCACTTGCTATATCATGCCTCCCATATTGCCATGTCAAGCCTCTAACCCTCCTCTCCTAGCAAACCGTTGTTTGGCTATGTTACCGCTTTGCTCAGCCCCTCTTATAGCGTTGCTAGTTGCAGGTGAAGATGAAGTTTGTTCCATGTTTGGAACATGGATATGTTGAGATATCACAATATCTTTTATTTAATTAATGCATCTATATACTTGGTAAAGGGTGGAAGGCTTGGCCCTATGCCTGGTGTTTTGTTCCACTCTTGCCGCCCTAGTTTCCGTCATACCGGTGTTATGCTCCTTGATTTTGCATTCCTTACGCGGTTGGGTGTTATGGGAACCCCTTGACAGTTCACTTTGAATAAAACTCCTCCAGCAAGGCCCAACCTTGGTTTTACCATTTGCCACCTAAGCCTTTTCCCCTTGGGAGTTGCGCTCCCGAGGGTCATATTTATTTTAAACCCCCGGGCCAGTGCTCCTATGAGTGTTGTTCCAAACTAGAGCCCCTTGCAGCGCCACCTCGGGGAAACTTGAGGGTTGGTTTTAGTTGTACGGATTGCTCATCCGGTGTGCCCTGAGAACGAGATATGTGCAGCTCCTATCGGGATTTGTCGGCACATTCGGGCGGCTTTACTGGTCTTGTTTTACCATTGTCGAAATGTCTTGTAACCGAGATTCCGAGTCTGATCGGGTCTTCCTGGGAGAAGGAATATCCTTCGTTGACCGTGAGAGCTTGTGATGGGCTAAGTTGGGACACCCCTGTAGGGTTTTGAACTTTCGAAAGCCGTTCCCGCGGTTATGGGCAGATGGGAATTTGTTAATATCTGGTTGTAGAGAACTTGACACTTAACTTAACTAAAATGCATCAACCGCGTGTGTAGCCGTGATGGTCTCTTTTCGGCGGAGTCCGGGAAGTGAACACGGTTCTTGTGTTATGCTTGAACGTAAGTAGTTTCAGGATCACTTCTTGATCACTTCTAGTTCACGACTGTGCTTTGCTTCTCTTCTCGCTCTTATTTGCGTATGTTAGCCACCATATATGCTTAGTGCTGCAGCTCCACCTCACTACCTTCTCCTACCCATAAGCTTAAATAGTCTTGATCTCGCGGGTGTGAGATTGCTGAGTCCTTGTGACTCATAGATACTTCCAAACAGTTGCAGGTACCGATGATATCAATGCAGACGACGCAATCAAGCTCAAGTGGGAGCTCGATGAAGATCGTGTTCATTGTGTTGTTTCGTTTTCCAGTTGATCAGTAGTGGAGCCCAGTCGGGGTGATCGGGGATCTAGCATTAGGGGTGGTCTTCTTTTATTTTGGTTCCGTAGTCGGACCTTGATTGTATCTGGATGATGTAATGCTATATTCATGTATTGTGTGAAGCGGCGATTGTAAGTCAACTCTTTATCCCTCTCTTATTCAGTACATGGGATGTGTAAAGATTACCCCTCTTGCGACATGCCTACTATGCGGTTATGCTTCTAAGTCATGCTCTGACACGTGGGAGATATAGCCGCATCGTGGGTGTTACAACAGGACCTATTGACGCGAGCCCGCGGTCGGCGACCGCTGGGAGCCTGGGACTGCGGTGGAGAAACAGAGGCAGCGACCATGCAGATGCATGTGCACGAAGCTTCCCGAGCGTGTGATTTTTTTAATGTGGCTGCGTGGTCGTTCGATGGGGTCTATTAACGTGGATAGCTAATTGGGCTTATTAGTTGGCTGGGCTTTAGTACCGTATACATAGGAGTATTTCAGTTAGTTCGGAGGATTCTGTCAAACACACTGCAGCAACCGAAAGCACTGAAGTAATTTCGATTTCTGATATTAAGGGCATGTTTTGTTGCCCACATTAGGCCCATCTTGGCACGTGCGGGAAGAAAGTGGCCCGTTTGGTTGCCTGCGTCTACTGTGCGGCCCGTATGGCACGAACCTTAAAGTACACTTGAGCCTGGCTCGCTGGAACGCTCAGATTGGCAGTTTCTAGCGAGTCAGGCCGAGGTGAGCGCACAAGGTGGGCCACTTGCACGAGGGGAGATGGGAGGGATACGAGCTGGTATGCAGACTGTGCATGCTTATCTTCTCCTACCTCCAGTAAACTTCCCTCTAATTATGTTCTTCCTAGCCCCTTCCGATCTACACAACGGTAGTTTGATTCGAGGCAAGCTCTACACGAAAAAGATGCACATTGATGCTACGGTTCCATTCATGTGATCAGTTCGTAGTTTCGTCGGTCATAAGTTCTTAATTTCGTCTTCTGTTTGAAGCTATTCTTGACGAATTTTGTAAGATTCGTCGCGCACGATCGATCGTTTGAAATTTCCTTTGATCAACAGCCTAATCTCACAGTTCCTCACAACATTCGTGTTGTAAGTGTTTGGTTTCGACGATCGTAGCTTCATCTCTCTTTGAGCAACAGTCTACCGCACTAACGCCGCCATGTCGAGCTCCTCTGTCCTCTGCTCAGAGCCCTCCTATTCGTCCCTCTCGACGCCAAAGCCCTTACACTTGATCTCCTTGCCCACGTCCTACTACACTAGAGTCGTTTCCGGCGTCGCTCATCTCGGCCTACTCCACTACAAAAAAATACAATTCTGTGATGATACGTGTTTGTCATAGTAGGTCGCTTTTTTTGTCATGCATGTACATCCATGACGATTTTATGATAGAATCAAGATAGTCATACCTGTGCTGTCGTAGAAGTGTTCCATGACATTACCAAAATTATCATCACGGAAGTGTGCACTTCCATGATGATAAATCGCGCGTCACAGAAGTGCTTTCGTCAAGGGTGACCGACACGTGGCATCCACCGTAACGGAACGCCGTTAAGCTATCGGGTCTGGTTTTGGATCCGATAACCCGTTAACAGCCCCGACCAATGGGGATTTTCCACGTGTAAAATCATCATTGGCTGGAGGAAACACGTGTCGGCTCATCGTTGGGACAGATGTCATCCACTCATTGGACAGAAGGCGCCTATGATACGTCGACACGTGGCACGGCCCAATAGAGGCCCATTCCTGTGAAAAGGCCGGCCCGTTTGACTTGGTCAAAAGGTGGTGGGCCGGCCCATGGAAAGCTAGTTAACGGCATGTTCACATATAGCCCATTTACAGCCCGCTAACCCAAGGCCTATTACACCCTATCCAAATTAGGCCCAATAGCGTCATCTGGGCCATCCAATATGATTCTAGCCCGTTTTCACTTCTGGCCCATGACGTCTTTCGGCCCATATGAGGCCCTATGTAACTCTTGGCCTATTAACGGCCCGTGGTGAAACTGGCCCGTAATGAACAATGTATCACTTTACACCCATTAATGGCCCATGGTGAAACTGGCCCGTAATGAACAATGTATCACTTTATACCCATTAACGACCCGTTATTCCGTTGGGCCGTTTCCAGCCCATGTTATCTTTCGGCCTTCTCAGAGCCTATTTCTTCTTGGGCTCATTTCCAGCATTCGTTCACTTACGGCCCGTTACTGTCATTTTCTGCTTGTGGGCCAAATTCAGCCCGTGGTTACAGTCGGCCCGTTTGTGGTCCGTTAATACGTTGGGCCGTTTCCATAGCGTCATCAAATACGGCCTATTAACGATGGCCTATTATGGTCGGCCCATGAACAGACGATTCCAACTCTAGCCCGTTTATGTCCATAATGCGGCCTGTTATTAGCCCATGTTTGGCCAATCGATCAAACGACCCGTATAAGGCGCATTGATGATACGACCCATAGAAGGCCCATTGTTTCTATGACCCGTAGAAGGCCCATTGTTTCTACGGCCTATAGAAGGCCTACTATTTCTACGACCTGTAGAAGGCCCACTGTTTCTACGGCCCATAGGAGGCCTAGTGTTACTACAGTAAATATTAGCCCATGGTTATTGTGGCCTAGTTTTAAAAAATAGTTTATTGTAGCCACTAGTAAACTGCGGAAAAAGAACTGCACTGAATACAAGCAAACAAATAAACAAGACAACAAGGAAGTAAATCAGCAAGCAACTTATGCTAGGCTATCACGACTATTACACATATTACATCCACTGGGCATCAAAGTTCGCCACTAGTGCAAATATAGGGAACAAAGCAGCATATAAACGCCGCAGCAAAACAAGTCCAGAACTGAAACCACTTCAGAAGAGTTCAAGAAACAATATCCTGGGTACCCATAATGCTGGCAAGATGCTTAGCAAGCTTATTAACTTTCTCTTGTTTGGCGCTTAAATCCTCCAGCGCTTGCTATTGCACAAGAAAGTACGCATCTGAATTCTGCAGGGACTTCCTCAGTCCTTCGGCTTCTTGCCGCAGCACAGCTGACTGATGCCTTTCAGCTTGTAGCTGAGACTGAAGAAGCCGAAGTGATTCAGGCAGCGAGTTCGAAGAGCTTGTGCCAGCGGTACTGGCCAGTAACTCGAACACTACATCAACGCAGGACTGTGGGGTTTTCTCACTGTCTACAAGATCGTTTTTATCACCTTTCTTGGAGACCAACAGGGTTGTCTCACTATCTTGAACCTTATCTGCATTACTTTCTCTACCATTGCATAGTGGGGTGCTCTTCTCCAATATTCTGTTTGCATACTACAAGAGAAACAAGCAGACACATCACAGGTTTAGCTTGTAGTATACGAAACTCATTTTGGTAAACCGGTTCAGTAGTAAGGTGGACAGGATAACAACATGAAACAAACATATATCTATGTACTATGGTCACTGTATTGTCCATATCATTCTAGTTTATGTTCCCTAATCAAGATAGAGACACAGTTCAACTCATATATTTTTAAGACACAGCAGCATAGACAGAATATAAGTGTGAGAAACTACACAGCATTGGCAGCACTTGTAATGTGCATCACATGAGAACATAACTGTTTATACAACTTAAACTGAAATCAACATAGAGCAAGAAGTTAGAACAACAATCCAGTTAAAGAAATAGGTTTAAAACATACCTGTTGCGCCATTGGAGTTTCAATTGGATCCTTCAAATTCGAAAGTAGTTGGTATGAGTAAATACAGTGATGCAACAGCAAAGGAGTATGGACCATAGCTACGGAATCTGACCTGAGAACAGTTGCTCTTCTGCTTTAAACGTGGAGTTTGGGTTAGCTGTGGTGGTCTTCGTGCTTTGGGCACTGCAGTAGCTTTACAAACTGCTCGTGTGGGGGTACTCTGTGGTGGACATGGTGCTTTGTCAACTATAAGTGGGTTACTATCCGCTGGGGTTGCGGTTAGATGGGTTGTAGCTGGTTCTCTGCCCAACGGTGTAAGTGTGCAATCTGGAAGAGTCTCGATTATGTGTGGTGGGGCTAGTTTGTGGGCCAGTACAACCATGGTTCTATCTGCATCGACGGGTAGCACTGTCTTTTGTGAAGAACGGGTTTTTGCTCCCTTAGATACTGCCATCACCCCCTCCAATTCAAATGGCTGATAAACAAGAAAAGAAATTGAACGTACAGACATTGTATGATAGACAGATGTGGTAATTCACATATATGTTGTCTAACCAAACAGGACAGCATGACACAATTTCACATATATGATGCCTAACTAAACAGGATAGCATGACACAGTTTCAGATATATGATGGATAACTTAACAGGATATAATGGCATAATTCAACATATGATGAGTACCTAAACAGGATGACATGACAAAACTATATGATGTCTTTCTAAAATAGGTTGGGATGAAATAATTCACATACATGTTGTCTAAGTATACAGGATGGCATGATATAATTGACATAATTGATTCATATACTAAGCAGCTGGCACTCGCATGTATGATCTCTAAACTAAGCAGATAGAATTCAATATTGTGCATATGATGTCTAAACTAAGCAATGCAAGACACCATATGCATCATATGAGAAATATAAACATTGCAACTTAGAGCATACACCTCAGGTGGGATATAGGACTGGTCATCTGTCTCTGAATCCTCCTCTGAGGAGCTCCCTGTAACCATCGAGATATATGCTTCAACAGGTACCATTGCCTGCTCTGAAGACCTTGTTTTCACTCCAGATTTTTCCATAACCGGCTCAAATGGCTGATACACATGAAGAGTAGTTCAATATACACAGATTGTCGACAAATGGAATACGTAATGAAAAAAAGATGGCATGAGATAATTCACATATATGATGCCTGGCTCCATGGCGGTGCATAATTCACATATATGATAACTGGCTGAAAAACATGGCATTGCATAATTCACATATCTGATATAGAAAGCAAACAGGAGGCATTCACACAAAGCATGTCTAATCTAAGCAGATGGCATGGCAATGCAAGACACCATATGCATGATATGAGCAATATAACCCAGCCAAGTTAGAGCATGCACCTCGGGGGGGGGGGATACGACTGGTCATCTCTCTCTGAATCCTCCTCTGAGGAGCTATCTGTAACCAGCAAGAAATCTGCATCGACAGGTAGCACTGACTGCTCAGAAGACCTTGTTTTCACTCCAGATTTTCCCATGACCGACTCAAATGGCTGATGCACAGGAAGAGTAGATGAATGTATAAACATTGTTGACAAATGGAATACATTATGGAAAAAAATATGGCACGATACAATTCACATATACGATGACTGGCTAAACAGGATGGCATTGCATGATTCACGTATATGATGCCTGGCTAAAGAAGATGGCATTGCATAATTCCCATATACTCCCTCCGTTCCTAAATATTTGTCTTTTTAGAGATTTCAAATGGACTACCACATACGGATGTATATAGACATATTTTAGAGTGTAGATTCACTCATTTTGTTCCGTATGTAGTCACTTGTTGAAATCTCTAAAAAGACAAATATTTAGGAATGGTGGGAGTATGATATAGAAACCAAACAGGTGGCATTCACACAAAGCAAATCTAAACTAAGCTGATGACATATAAGATGTATAATGTAAGCAATGCAAGGCGCCATATGCATGATATGACCAACATCAGCATGCCAGGTTAGAGCAAACACCTCAGGTGGTAAACAGGCGTGGTCGGCTCCTTCTGAATCTCCATCTGAACAGTTATCTTCCTCTGGAATACAATCTGGAAATGCAGGAGGGGGGGGCACTTCGCCCACCATGGAGCGGCGTCTGCATGACATTATATTCGCACGCAACGGTCTTCTCTTTTTCTCTACATGTTCAGTACGATTGTGTACAATATCTGACATGCATAATAAAAAAATAGTTAGATTTTGTAAGGCCTAAGGGGTGCATGCAAAAATCAAGACTGATGGTAGCAAACGAGTGGATGGATCCAAAACTAATGATAGCAGGTAGATTATAGCTTCAGTTTAAAAAGATAGACAATGGATCATCTATTGTTTGTTGCCCACCCAACATGAACCACATAGAAGACCCCAGATGAACCAGATAGTAGACATATACTATTCTTTGCTGGCTCGATATGAGACCCATGGGTAATTCAAAACTCAAGATTGAACGATAAAGTAGCAGGTAATAATAACCGATGTATAACGTAAGCAAACACAAAAGACTGCGACCTCTCTTCCGGAACTGTGTAGTCCTCAGGTTCATCTGCTCAGTCGATTATGGTAATGCAGTTGGCGTGGCTACCGGCAACAGGGAAGATGATCTGAGGCGGTGAAAGGAAGTCTGCAGGGGGGATCTCTGCTACAGTGAACGCTTCTGTCGATGGTGCACCTCATGCGGGGTGGATGATGGCACGACAGGAGCAGGACATAACACACAGAGTTTTCTTTGACGCCTATGTGAAAATGAAGTAAATATGTAAGGGCTCCTTAGAATTGGAGGATTCTATAAACGCAGGGACAGGAAAAACACAGGAATAGGATAGGAATGCACGTGCAAAACAGAGCATTTGGAATCCTTAGGATTTTAGTCAACCTGGGTGTTTGGCTCACATGAATTGGAAGAACAGAGGAACGGAGAAACAAAGTGATGCGACGAGTGTACAACCTCTTTGGCATAGCCTTGTGGACCTCAGCATCATTGGGTTGGACGTGGAGGATGGTGATGATGCTGGTGTGACTGTCGAAGGCGGGGGAGAAGATCCGAGGCCTATGGAAATGGCGCCGAGGGTACTGCTCCGCTGTGATGGACGGTTCCATCGTTGGAGCAGCTTCGCTAAGGTGTACGGCGACGAGGCTGAAGCATGACAAGACAAACAACGTTAATCTGAAGTGGGACCCTAATATCATCTGCAATAGATGATGTAAAATACATCACCAAAAAGTGCTAGATGTAAAACGCATCAGCCGCGCCACGGCCGCTCCGACAGATGCTGTAAGTACTGTTCACTCTGAACTTAGTTGAAGAAAATGAACTTCACAGTGGAAACTAAATTTTACTGTCGAAACTGATTGAACTAGTAACAGAGCATTGCAATAGATGTTTAGGGCATTCGAGCACTAGTAGCAGAGAAGCAGTGATCTAAATTAGTAGACGCTCGAGCAGGGAACGCACTAGCAGAGAGTAAGTCGTGCAGTAGCACCACGAGCGAGTGCTAAAGCAACAACTCCTATAGCTGCCAGAGGTCGTGCAGCAGTAGCAGCAGCAGCGCAAGCGAGAGCAAGAGCAGAGCAGCAGCACGAACGAAAGCAGGAGCAGTGCAGCAGCGCGACCGACAGCAAGAACAGAGCCGCAGCGTGAGCGAGAGCCGGAGCAGCTGCATCTAGTGCCGTTGTGGAAGTCGCCGCCGAGGAAGCAACGACATGGGGGAGAGACGTCATGGATGATTTGGCCGGCGACGGCGCCGTCGATGGAGACACGCCATGTCTGCTCGGTATCGAGCACCAGCAGCCCCGTGAAATCGAATAAAAGATAAAATGCAGCGGTGAGTGCAGAACCTCCTTGGTGGCGCCAAGTTGGCCTCGGCTTCATCGGAGGAATTGGTGAGGGTGCTGCAGTTCTGGTGGGGCAAGTCAAGACGGCACTGTGGGGATTGAGGTGGCACGATAAACGAGGCGAACATCGGGGCAGCTCCTTGGAGGTGGAGGACGGGGCGGCTGATCCAGGGGGACGACGAGATCGACAACGGATCCTCATCCGGTGCGATGGATGAGGGATGACGAGCTGTTGCGGTGGACGACGTAGTCGGGGAAGAGTCCGTCTGGGCAGTGTCGGGAGGCCGACAGAGGAGTGTGGGGTTTCATGGGTTTTGACGGCCTCGGTGTACGCATTGGGGGGGGGGGGCGAAGGGGGGGGGGGGAGCCAAGCTTAGGGACGCGCTTGTCCGAAATGTAGGGTAATTTACCAGCATACCCCCACCGGTTTTGACACCGTGACGTGGAGCTTCATTTCCGGCTGAGGGGTAGAAGGAGGATTTCGCATGTCTGGGCTGCAGGGGCGATTTTGGATGAGGAGGGAGTTCTCGCGCGCGTCCAAATTTCGGGATAACAAGGCGCGACGCGGGTTGAAGAAGCGGGAGTTTCAAAGCAGGTGAGACAAAAGATACTTGAGCTTGAAAATTTCAGGATAACAAGGTGCGGATTCCTTGTTCGGCAGAACAAACTTAACGTGTAAAAAAACAATTCATACAAGACACAAGAGAGCCATGTCCCCTTTTACTATATTGCTATAGATGCCATTGAAAAAACTACAAGAAAAATGTAAAAAAAATCGGGAGAACAAGATTACCCTGCATAGTACCAAATCGATTCGCACTTCCCTCAACAACAACAAAAAACAAATCAATTCCCACCAAAGAAATAGTAATGTCCCTTTTTATATGATTACAGATGCCATGATCTCGAATTTCAAGTTTTGAATCCATGTTATGTTGAATCTGAATATATCATTAGGTGACCTTGCGGTTTATAATTGATGTAGTTGTACATTTTAATCTTCCATCATATATGAACATTTTACTCCACCATGTGAACATATATATTGTCGTCTACCTTGACTAAATTTGAATCAATTTTCCTTATTTGAATACATTGTTGTCAAGTTATACAATAATTTAAATATTATCTTGATAACAAAAAACATACATATAACAGTAATCATATTTCACTATGAACTACATGTACCATACGCTCTCCAATTCAAATATTTGTATCCATTTTATGTTGAATTCAAATCATAGTACATTATTGGTCTAGGTAGCAAGATGTTTGGGATAATCTAAACCATGCTTTCATACGTTTAATTTTTGGCTGAACTGGGACAACTTTTGGTATAAGCCTCTTGCAAAACCGGAGATTATCTCAACAAGCCTCGTGGTTCCGAGAGGGAACGTGTCACCTTTGTGCGCGAAATGATATACGCTGCCTCCCCCTGATTTTATTTACAGAGACAACATAGAACTATATGAGTGCCCTGTTAAATTTTTGGAATTATTTTGGGTTCATTTGGCCTTTTTATACATTAATTGACTTTCTGGACTTTTAATGTGCACAATCTAAATATGAATTGCATGCACATGCTCCGGTGCACCAAAGTGGGTTGAAACATCAGATGTGTGTCCTTGGTTGAATTTCTAGGTCCCATGGAAGAAATGAGAATGAAATTCAAACATCTGGGCATCATGACTCAGCCGAGAACATCGAGAAACTTTGATTTTAAATTCATGTAAATCCAAAACTCGCCTGGAAATCATAAAACTTGGCATGGTGTCATGTCATGGCACTAACATGTTGTGGTGAAAAATTGGGCCAATTTGGAAGCTCGTGGTTCTAAGAGGGAACATGCCACCTTTGAGTGTGAAACGATATACGCTGCCCCCCCTTGAGTTTCTTAACAAAGGCAACATAGAACTACATTAGTGCCCTGTTAAATTTTGGAATTGTTCCAGGTTCGTTTGTTGTTTTTTATACATTAATTGAGTTTCTGGTCATTTAATGTGCATAAGTCAAATTTGAACTACAAGCACATGCTCTCGTGCACCAAAGTTGGTTGAAAAATCACATTTGTGTCCTCGGGTGAATTTCTAGGTCCCATGCAAGAAATGAGAATAAAATTAAACCATCTGGGCATCGTGGCTCGGCCGAGAACATTGAGAAACTTGGTTTTAAAATTCTTGTAAATCCAAAACACGTCTGAAAATCATGAAACTTGGCATGGATGTCATTTCATGGTACTACCATGTTGTGGTAAAAAAAATGGCCGAATAGGAACATATTTTGGTATAAACTTTTGCAAATCGAAGCTTCTCTCAAGAAGGCTCGTGGTTCTGAGAGGGAACATGCCACCTTTGAGTGCGAAACGATATACGTTGTCCCCCTTGAGTTTATTTACAAAGGCAACATAGAACTACATGAGTGCCCTATTAAATTTTGGAATTATTCCGGCTTCGTTTGGCCTTATTTACACATTAATTGAGTTTTTGGTCATTTAATGTGCATAATTCAAATTTGAACTACAAGCACATGCTCCCGTGCACCAAAGTTAGTTGAAAAATCACATTTGTGTCCTCGGGTGAATTTCTACTCCCTCCTTCCATCTATATAGGTCCTAATGCGTTTTTCGAGGCTAACTTTAACCAAACGTTAGAGCAATAATATATGACATGCAACTTACACAAAGCATACCTTCAATTTTGTATGTCAAAGGAGCTTCCAATAATATAATTTTCATAGTATACATCTCATGTGCTATTAATCTTGTCAATAGTCAAAGGTTGTCTTGAAAAACACATTAGGCCCTATATAGATGGAAGGAGGGAGTAGGTCCCATTCAAAAAATGAGAATAAAATTCAAACATCTGGGCATCGTGGCTCGGTCGAGAACATTCAGAAACTTGGTTTTAAAATCATGAAACTTGGCATGGTGTCATGTCATGGTAGTACCATGCCATGGTAAAAAAAATTGGCCGAATAGGAACAAATTTTGGTATAAGCTTCTTGCAAATCGGAGCTTCTCTCAAGAAGGCTCGTGGTTCTGGGAGGGAACGTGTCACCTTTGTGTGCATAATTCAAATTTGAAATACAAGCACATGTTCTAGTGCACCAAAGTTGGTTGAAAAATCACATGTGTGTCCTCGGGTAAATTTCTAGGTTCCATGCAAGAAATGGGAATGAAATTCAAAATTATGGGCGTCGCGGCTGGGTTGGAAACATTGAGAAACTTAGTTTTTTAATTCCTATAAATCCAAAACACGCATGAAAATAATGAAACTTGGCTTGGTGCCATGACATGGCACCAACATGCTGTGGTAAATTTGCAGTCTGATTTGCGAAGGCGCACACATTAACAATCAACAAAGTCATTTTGGAACAAGTACCGTCACGTTACAATCGGAAACACAAGTATTATTGAAACCGTGGGCGTTCTACTTACTAGTACCATTTACGTGCCGCCACGCGTCCCCATTTTTTATTATCTAGGAGGTGCCGTGCAGGGTAGCTATTTGAGTACGAGAGGCGTGTGATCAGACCCCTGCGCGTGCTTATCGGGAGGAGAGCCCTTTAACCTCCATCTGCCGTCCATGTAACACCCCGGATATGATTTACCTAATATGTAATCCAACTCTTGCCGTTTCTGGCGTTAAGTTATTTTATTTTCTCGGGTTCGGGTTTTTGTGTCCATGTGTTGTTGTCGTTGTCATGCATCTCTTATCATGTCATCATGTGCATTGCATTTGCATACATGTTCGTCTCATGCATCCGAGCATTTTCCCCGTTGTCCGTTTTGCATTCCGGCGCTCCGTTCTCCTCCGTTGGTCATTTCTACCTTTCTTTCGTGTGTGGGGATTAAACATTTCCGGATTGGACCGAGACTTGCCAAGCGGCCTTGGTTTACTACCGGTAGACCGTCTGTCAAGTTTCGTACCATTTGGACTTCGTTTGATGCTCCAACGGTTAACCGAGGGACCGAGAAGGCCTCGTGTGTGTTGCATCCCAACACCCCTCCATTTTGGCCCCAAACCCACCAAAACCCTCTCCATCATCTAGAGCGTTCGATCACGATCGCGTGGCCGAAAACCGCACCTCATTTGGACTCTCCTAGCTCCTTCTACCTCTATATATAGACCCCCTCCTCAAAATTCCGGATCCCCTCCTTCCTAACCCTAAAAAATCTCCTCGCGCCGCCACCGGACACGTCTGTCCCGGGCGGACAGAATCGCGCCGCCGCCCCGCACCAGTCGCAGGCCGCCACGTGGCACCGCCGTGCCGCCTCCCACCGCCGGCCCGCGAGGCTCGGGGCCGGCCCTCTCCTCCGCCCGACCGGGCCCCGAGTTCCCCTCGCGCCGCGCCGCCTCTTCCCCGCGTCCGGCCACCTCCGCCGCCCGGTGCGCCTCGACGCCGGCCACCGCCACCTCGCCGGAAGCCCCGCCGCGCCTCCTACTCCGGCGGTCGGAGCTTCCCCGCCGCCCGACGCCACCAAGTCCGGCGCCGCCTCCGCCTTCGCCGCACAACCCAACTCCCTCTCCGGCCAGCCTCCTCCGTCTCCGGCGAGCTCCAAGTTCCCGGCGAACCTTGAAGTCCGTGCAAGCTACAGTGGATCTGGATCTGAGATTTCTCGGTTGACTTTTGCCCCAAAACCCTAATTATTTTGCTATGTTTGTCGTGCCGTAACTTTGCATATGTAGCTCCGTTTTGGGCATACAGCTTATCAAAATGTTCATCTCAGAGAGTACATCATTTCATCTCATTGCATCATTTTCATTTGAGTTCATCTTGATGCCCTAAATGCTGTTGGAAGAATGCTATTTGAGATAATTGTCAGATTTGCTGCTCTAATTAGATATTTGTCATTTTTTGCCATGATTAATGTGTGCATGATATGCCCCTGAGCTCTACATGAGTTTTGTTATATGCTTTGCCATCTATCCAGAGGTGCAACCCATGTATTTTTGTGATGTGTGTGGTGACTAGCACAAGCTTGCAAAGTGGTGCATTCGTTAATGCTGATTTCAGGGACTTAGCAATTCCACTAAGTCCTTGATCTGTTTATTTCAATATGCCATATGTTCATGTTGTTTCCTAGTGATCCGTGCCTCTTTTGAGGATGATCAGTAAGGATGATTTGTTAATCTTGTAGTGCTCTATCCATCCATGTCTTTTTTTTGCAATTATGGAGCACCCTAAATTGAGTCAATCGAGCTCTACTTTTTCTATTTCGTGAATCTGGGCAGATTGCCTACTTGTTAGCGATATTGCCGTGGATATTGTAGTTGATCCGTGCATGTTATGTTATTGTTCTTGCCATGTCTAGCTTGTATAATGTGTATTCTTGATGGGTGCATGCTTAGATTGTCATGACTTGCTCTGTAGCGAGTGCATCGAGCTCGTAAACATGTCTACTTGATATATGTTTTTGCATGCTCCTGTTTTTCACTAAGTCTGTGATCTGATTATGCTTTTGCCATGTTCACATGCTTGCAATTGTATTTTCTGATCCCTTTTGGCTCAAGGTCACTAAGGGACTTTTGTTAAGCCCTTTGAGTAGCTCCATGCCATGCTTTACTTTGCCATGTTCAGGTCCTGTAGCATATAGTTTTCTTGCTCCAAAGTGTGCTAGCTGATCTGAAATTCCAGACAAGTGTTAATTTCACTAAGTCTGAAATCTGTTTACCAAATGCATTTTTGCCATGCTTGTTTGAACCTGTTAATGGATGAATTGGCCGTATCTTAGTGTTCATCTTTTGTTAAGCATCATGAATGGATCCCTGCCATGTATTTTGATGCCATGTTTGAGTGCTGTAGCATGTTCATCTTGTTGCATCTAGATGGCTACTTGCTGTATATCACAGACCGGTGTCATATTTGAATTGCTTGCCATTTCCAAACCGTGACTCCGATTCCAGCGTTCTTCATATCGTTTTCAAGCGATTTCATCTCACCTTTCCAGTGGCACACTTGGAATTCCAAGTTGAGGCCGGGTTCATTCATTCCTTGTAAAATCTTGCATATGCATCACATGTCGCATCCCGCATAGCATACCATGTTTGCATTATGTTGTTTGAGTTTGCACGTGGTTGATTTTGTTCCGTTTGCTTGTTTGTCTTGTTTGGGTAGAGCCGGGAGATGAGTTCGCTAACGAGGAGCCCGTTGAGTTTGCTTTCGAGGATCCAGTCAACTCTGACAACTGTGCATGCAAGATGATCATACCCTCGAAATCACTTCTATCTTTGCTTTGCTAGATGCTCGCTCTTTTGCTATGCCTATGCTACGATGCCTACCACTTACTTATCATGCCTCCCAAATTGCCATGTCAAACCTCTAACCCACCATGTCCTAGCAAACCATTGATTGGCTATGTTACCGCTTTGCTCAGCCCCTCTTATAGCGTTGCTAGCTGCAGGTGAAGTTTGGAGACCGTTCCTTGTTAGAACATTATTTACTTGTTGGGATATCATTATATTATCTTGTTATCTTAATGCATATATATACTTGGTAAAGGGTGGAAGGCTCGGCCTCTCGCCTAGTGTTTTATTCCACTCTTGCCACCCTAGTTTCCGTCATATCGGTGTTATGTTCCCGGATTTTGCGTTCCTTACGCGGTTGGGTGATAATGGGAACCCCTTGATAGTTCGCCTTGATTAAAGCTTTTCCAGCAATGCCCAACCTTGGTTTTACCATTTGCCACCTAGCCTCTTTTTCCCTTGGGTTTCTGGAGCCCGAGGGTCATCTTATTTAAACCCCCCTGGGCCAGTGCTCCTCTGAGTGTTGGTCCACCTATCAGCTGCCGGTGGCCACCAGGGGCAACTCTGGGCTGACCTACCCGTACCTAAGACAATCTGAGTGTACCCTAAGAACGAGATATATGCAGCTCCTATCGGGATTTGTCGGCACATTCGGGTGGTGTTGATGGATTTATTTTAACTTGTCGAAGTGTCTTGTAGAACCGGGATACCGAGTCTGATCGGAATGTCTCGGGAGAAGGTCTATTCCTTCGTTGACCGTGAGAGCTTGTCATGGGCTAAGTTGGGACTCCCCTGCAGGGATTTGAACTTTCGAAAGCCGTGCCCGCGGTTATGGGGAGATGGGAATTTGTTAATGTCCGGTTGTAGATAACTTGAACCTTAACTTAATTAAAATGAATCAACTGTGTGAGTTACCGTGATGGTCTCTTCTCGGCGAAGTCCGGGAAGTGAACACGGTGTTGGAGTAATACTTGCCGCAGGTTGTTCTCTAGTTATTTGTTCGCGCTTTGCCTTTCTCTTCTCGCTCTCTTTTGCAAACAGGTTAGCCACCGTATATGCTAGTCGCTTGCTGCAGCTCCACATGTTTTACCTTGCCTTACCTATAAGCTTAAATAGTCTTGATCACGAGGGTGCGAGATTGCTGAGTCCCTGTGGCTCACAGATTACTTCCAAACCAGATGCAGGGCCTGATGAATCCATTCCAGATGACGCGCTTGAGCTCAAGTGGGAGTTCGATGAGGACTCATGCCGTTACTATGTGTCTTTCCCTGATGATCAGTAGTGGTGCCCAGTTGGGGCGATCGGGACCGTGTCGCATGTTGGGTTGATCTTTTATTTTGGCACTATAGTCGGGCCATGAGTGTTTGGTTGATGTAATGCTATTTATGTACTTTGATTGATGTGGCGAGTGTAAGCCAACTATGTACCTTCCCCTTTTATTATCTATATTACATGGGATGTTGTGAAGATTGCCTAACTTGCGACATTGCTTTCAATGCGGTTATGCCTCTAAGTCGTGCCTCGACACGTAGGAGATATAGCCGCATCGAGGGTGTTTCAGTCCACCTCTCTCCCAAGGTCTCCATTAATGGTGCCCGAGCCTCTGTTTAATGGCGTGGCTATGTCTCACTCGACTGAGATTTAAGAGAGAAAAAAGAAAATCTGATAGCACGGATCTTGATATAAGATCCGACGGACCTATATAGCATCTACTGCGACTTATAGCAAGACTGATGAATATATAAGGATGATTAATTTTTTTTTGATCAAAGAAGGGCTTGGCCCTTCTGATTTTCATTACTGAAAACCACCACAATTCACAAGAAGTTCAGCACAACTCCAGCCTAACACGAAGGACTAAAAGCTACCAGATTGAAATCGCAACATCCCAAGAGGCCAACAAAGGCCAAACATCCGCGCTAGAACCCAACATTTCACAACCGACGACACAATCCACATCCTAAACCGAGTGGTAAGTAACGCGACATAGCGATATAGCAAACAACTAGCAAGCAAAGATACAAGTGATATCGGGGGTAATGATCATCTTGCCTGCAAAGTTATCAGGGTTGTCGAAAGCTTGCTCCTTGTAAACATACTCAACAGGTTCCTCGTTCATAACCCGTCTCCTGGATCTACCCAAAGCAAGAACACAAGCAACGGAACAACAATCAATCATGGTGCAATGCACAAGCAACATGATGCAAGACATGGCATGGAATGCAAGATATGATGTGCAATGCATATGGGTACTCCGGAAGGGAAAAGATGATCAAGGCATCAACTTGGAAAACCAAGCATGCCGCTGGAAAGATTGAGTGATTTCGATCAAAATCGATATAAGGATCACCGGAAACGGATGCACGGTTTGCAAATGACGAGCAAAACAAGAACAATGCAAAACTGCGCTTAACAGCATCATAGCACTTAAGATGCATCACGAAACTAACACTCCAACAAAGCAACAAGGCACATGGTAGTGAAGTACAAGTGAAGCTCTATAAATCATGAATACTGAGCTCTTGCTAGAACTCACTAGAACAAGCCTAAAACAGCATGGCAAAAATGCAAAAGATAACAACTTCACAGACTTTGTGAAAATACTAAGCATGGCATAAACAACAGCAGATATCAATGTTTAGAGATAGCAAACAACATGCTACAGGATCATATCATGGCAAACGAAGGGATGTCATGCTAGTACTAAAGGCAATAAACAAAACTCCCTTACTGAACTTTAGCCAAAGATGCACAGAAAAGATGGTAGCATCAATGCAAACTTGGCAAGTGATATGAACAACTTCAGACAATAGAAAAACATAGCATGGCAAAAACAGATTCATGATAGCAACTTTGCAAGCCCATGCCACTCACGACAAAGAATTACATGGCATCACAAGGTAACCAACAGTAAGAAGACACATTTATGAAGCTAAACATGGCAAGAGCAAGTTCATAGGGTGCATGGATCACTAGCAAAACACATGGCAAAAATGAACTTCATGTTAACAAGTTGACAGCAACAACATTTAGCAAAAGTAGAGCATGGTATGACAAGCTACACTACTGCATAATTACAACCAGAGGCATTAATTGAAAGAGCATCACCATATCTTCAAAACACTGTTACTACACTTCATGAAAATATGCATGGTTCTACTTGTGGCAACAAGTCAACATAGCAACATAATGTTACAGGAAAAGACTTAGCAGAAATACTAAGTGTCTGAAACCAGCAACATCATGTGGCCTACTTTGCATGCTTGTGCTAGTCACCACAGAGCTCATAAAAATACAAGGCTTGCACCACTGTAAAGATGGCATGGGTATGCTCCTAAAACATGTAGGCATGATGCTCAAAGGATGCACACACAAAATGCAATGAAAATGACAAATCAACAAGTTATGATGAATTCCAGCAGACTACATCATATAGCACTTTTGCAATGAAGATTAGGGCACCAATATGGATAGTAACATGCATGCAAATGACACTAGCATGAAGAGCATCACGAGACGAACATTTCGATATATCATATGCGCAAATCGGAGCTATGAGCATGGAGATATGGCATGACAAAGAGGTGCACATGAGATGAAATATTAGGGACTTAGAATAAAATGCAACCTCCAGATCTAGGGTTTGAATGACACGGAAATCGAGGTCCACCGGAGTTCGTGGAGATGTGGCCGGAGATGAAGGAGAGGTGGCCGGCGAGGTGGGGTGGCAGGATCTAGTCTGACCCGATCTGATCTGGCCGACGACGAGGGGCGGCGCGGTCGAGGCGGAGGCGGCGACGACCGGGCGACGGGGCGGCGCGGAGAAAGGCGGGCGGCGGCGCGGGGCTCCGGCGCAGGGGACGGAGAGCGCGGGCGGCGCACAAGCGCTGGACGAGCGGGCGGCGGCCGGAGGCGAACGGACCAGGGGGCCAGCTCCGGGCCGCGCGGGCCGCGGGCGGTGGAGGCTGACGGTGATCACGTGCCGGCGGCGGATTCGTCGGGGCGGCGGCGCGGAGATTCCGGTCATCACGGACGCGTCCGATGGTGGTGGGAGAGGGGAAGTTAGGGTTTGGACCGCGAATTTGAGGAGGGGAGGCATATTTATAGGTAGAGGGAGCTAGGAGAGTCCAAATGAGGTGCAGATTTCGCCCACACGATCGTGATCCAACGGCAGAGAGCATGGAGGGGGTTTAGATGGGCTAGTGACTGTTTTGGAGGGGTGTGATAACCCACAAGTATAGGGGATCGCAACAGTTTTCGAGGGTAGAGTATTCAACCCAAATTTATTGATTCAACACAAGGGGAGCCAAAGAATATTCTCAAGTATTAGCAGCTGAGTTGTCAATTCAACCACACCTGCAAACATAATATCTGCAGCAAATTATTTAGTAGCAAAGTAATATGATAGTAGTGGTAACGGTAGCAAAAGCAATAATTTTGGGTTTTGTAGTGATTGTAACAATAGTAACGGAAAAGTAAATAAATGAAGAACAATATATGAAAAGCTCGTAGGCATTGGATTAGTGATGGATAATTATGTCGGATGCGGTCGATCATGCAACAATTATAACATAGGGTGACAGAGAACTAGCTCCAGTTCATCAATGTAATGTAGGCATGTATTCCGAATATAGTCATACGTGCTTATGGAAAAGAACTTGCATGCCATCTTTTGTCCTACCCTCCCGTGGCAGCGGGGTCCTATTGGAAACTAAGGGATATTAAGGCCTCCTTTTAATAGAGTATCGAACCAAAGCATTAACACATAGTGAATACGCGAACTCCTCAAACTACAGTCATCACCGGTAATGGTCCCGATTATTGTCACTTCGGGGTTAACGGATCATAACACATAATAGGTGACTATAGACTTGCAATATAGGATCAAGAACTCACATATATTCATGAAAACATAATAGGTTCAGATCTGAAATCATAGCACTCTGGCTCTAGTGACAAGCATTAAGCATAGCAAAGTCATAGCAACATCAATCTCAGAACATAGTGGATAGTAGCGATCAAACCCTAACAAAACTAACTTGATTACATGATAAGTCTCATCCAACCCATCACCGTCTAGCAAGCCTACATGGAATTACTCACGCACGATGTGAGCATCATGAATTGGTGATGGAGGAAGGTTGATGATGACGATGGCGACGGATTCCCCTCTCCGGAGCCCCGAACGGACTCCAGATCAGCCCTCCCAAGAGAGTTTAGGGCTTGGCAGCGGCTCCATATCGTAAAACGTGATGAATCCTTCTCTCTTTGATTTTTTTTCTCCCCGAACACGAATATATGGAGTTGGAGTTGAGGTCGGTGGAGCATCAGGGGGCCCACGAGGTAGGGGGCGCGCCCAGGGGGGGGGGGTAGGCGCGCCCCACCCTCGTGTACAGGGTGTGGGCCCCCTAACATGGATTCTTCTTCCAGTATTTTTTATATATTCCAAAAATAATCTCCGTTGATTTTCATGTCATTCTGAGAACTTTTATTTCTGCACAAACATAACACCATGGCAATTCTGCTGAAAACAACGTCAGTATGAGTAGTTCCATTCAAATCATGAAAGTCAGAGTCCAAAACAAGGGCAAAAGTGTTTGGAAAAGTAGATACAACGGAGACGTATTAGGGTGCTGGGCTGGAACAAGAGATGGGCCTTTGCGGTTACCCGGTTAATCGTTGGGGCATCAAACGACCTCCAAATGGAACGAAATTTGACAGGAGGCCTACCGGTGATGTACCAAGGCCACTCGACAAATCTCGGCCCATTCTGAGTACATTTTTCTCCTGCTCACGAAACGAGATCTGAGAGGTGCAACGGGTGCATGTGGGAGTGTCGGATTCCGAAATGGACAACGGGGAAAATGACCGGATGCATGAGACGAACATGAATGCAAATGAGATGCACATGATGACATGAGATGAAATGCATGACCTGAACAAAATAAAAAACAAGGACAAAAACCCAACCATGGAGGAAATAACATATCACATAGCCGGAAATTGCAAGGTTGGAGTTACAGTTATGGAATGTTACATCCGGGGCATTACAGAGACGCCCTAAGTCAATAAGGGCCATCTCGACAGAGACCCGAGGGTCAACCGCTATGGTGAATAGTTCCGAGAATCGAGCGGCCAGGGGGGAGTCCCCTAACCAATGATCTAACCAGAACAGGGTCGAGGACCCGGAGCCAACCGAGATGGACATGCCGATGCGGAGCATGGGAAGTAGCTGGATTACCGCCTACCAGAACTGGGAACCACCAGAACACTGACAAAAAGCTAGGGGTTGGCCCCGAAGGTACTTATTTCGGGTGATGGTAAGCCAGAGGCCTCCCTCCCCATTGGCGATTCGCCAGAGCCATCGGGTCAGGAGAGTGATGTTCATGCGCCGAGAAGAAAAGATCCCCAGACCCCCTGGTCCTTGGGTTTGCAAATGTCGGGCCAGCTCACCATATGGTACTTCTGCTTGTCACCCTCGCCTTTCCAGAAAAACCTGGACTAGTATTTGGTGATCTCCTGATGGAGCATCTCATGGAGGCTGTAGAAGCTCAAGAGAAACCATAGGAGACTGGCAAGCGAGGAGTTGATTAGGATTACCCTGTCTGCCTTCGAGAGCCACCGCCCCTTCCACCGCTCTACCCGGTGCTGCATTTGGGTCACCGTCGGGCGAAGGTCAGCCACGCTGAGACACGAGTCACTAATGGGCATCCCCAAATAAGTCGTGGGGAAAGTACCCAGTTGACAGTTCAACTGATCTGCTAAGGCCTGGGTCTCCTCCGGGGGATAGCCAAGGATCATCACTTCGCTCTTATCGAAGTTGATCGTGAGCCCATATGTTTGTTGGAAGCACAGGAGGAGGAACTTCAGGTTTGCAATGTCGGATGCAGAACCCTCCACCATTATTATGGTATCATCGACATATTGTAGGAGGGAGACCCCTCCCCCTCCTACTAGGTGAGGGACTAAGCCGTGGATATGGCCAGCAGATTTGGCCTTATCCAGGATAACCTCAAGGGCATCAACCACCATGTTAAACAGAAACGGGGAGAACGGGTCGCCCCGGCGAACCCCACAGGGAGTGGGGAAGTAAGAGCCGATCTCACCGTTAATGTTAATCGCAGTCCGACCGCAGGAGACGAGTTGCATAACTCTGGTCACCCGCCGGTCATAGAAACCCTTGCGGAGCAGGACTTCCCGAAGGAAGGGCCAGTGAACCGTCTGTATCATAGGCCTTATGGAAGTCAAGCTTCAGGAAGACCGCCCGCTGGTGCTTGGACCGGACTTCATGGAAGACCAATACCCTATCCAGAATAAACCGCCCTTGGATGAAGGCGGATTGGTTGGGGTGAGTGACAGTGTCAGCTAAAAGGGTCACCCTATTGGCGTACCCTTTGGCCAGGATCTGGAATATCATATTGATCATAGTGATAGGCCGAAACTGGCGGATGTCTGAAGCACCCTGAACTTTGGGGATGAGAGTGATGACCCCATAGTTTAGGCGCCCAAGGTCCATGGTTCCCGAGAAGAATTCGTCGAAGAGGGCCATGACCTCCGGTTTGACGGTTTTCCAGAATGTTTTGAAAAACA
The DNA here is from genome assembly GCF_018294505.1 of Triticum aestivum. Classification (NCBI taxonomy): domain Eukaryota; kingdom Viridiplantae; phylum Streptophyta; class Magnoliopsida; order Poales; family Poaceae; genus Triticum; species Triticum aestivum. The sequence goes on along the minus strand of NC_057803.1, from coordinate 383,456,611 downwards.
TCACTAGCAGTCCATCCGGTCCTGGGGCCGAGGAGGGGTTCATACCCTTTATGGCCGCGAGGACCTCATCCTCCAAGAAAGGCGCCACCAAGGCGGCATTAGCCTCGTCGGACACTAACTGGTTAACCGACCAAGTGTCGGGGGCCAGTGCGGCCCCACTCTGAGGGCGGGGGAGAATAGGGCTTTATAAAAGCCCTCTACATGGACTCGGATGTCCGAGGGACGAACAAGCTGGGAATCTCCATCCCACAAGCAATGGATGGAGTTCCGTCATCGTCACCCATTGGCGATGGCCTAGAAGTATGCCGTATTAGCGTCTCTGTGGAGCACCCATCTTTGGGTACCATGGATTCTCCAGTATGCTTCTTTGTCCGTGTAGATGGTCGAGAGCTGATCCTTGAGATCATATCTCAACATCCACTCGTCCGAGGAGATCCCAGAAGTGTCAGCGCGGGCATCCCGGGCTTGGATGGCAGTTAGGAGGGCTTTTTTGCGTTCACGGAGGTATCTCCCAAGGTTCGCATCCCATCCCTTCATAAATTGGCGGGCGAGCTTGGCGCAAAGCTGCCATGAGTCTACGACGGACATAGAGCGGTGTGGAGATGAACACGCGGTGATCCACTTAGCCGCAACCGCCTCGCGGAAACCTACCTGGTTGAGCCAGAAGATCTCAAACCAAAATCGTGGCGGTACCGGGGGCATTCGTCGACGGTGGAGAGGAGAGGCACGTGGTCGGAACCGATCTAGGTGATCGCCCGAAGCGATGCCAAGGGGCACCTAAGCTCCAATTCTAGGGAAACTAGGACGTGATCCAGGACGGATCGCGTCGGGTCAACCTGCCAGTTGGTCCAGGTGAACCTCGCACCCGTCTGCTCAAGCTCGTGGAGGCCGAGCTCCGTGATGTAATCATTGAACATCTGCATTCGGGGGAGGTTGATCCAATCATTGTTCTTCTCATCCGGAAAGCGGATGAGGTTAAAGTAGCCTCCCACAATGACAAGGAGGAGGGAAGCGGAGATCTTATGTTGCGGCTCAGCGAGGAAGACCGGGGAGCGACGGTGGTCCGCCGGACCATAGACGATCACGACCTCCCATTTGAAGTTGAGCGCCTATTCAAAGATCTCCATACTAACAAAAAATTTGCCTCGATCCATCCCGCCCACCTCAAAGGTGGCATCCTTCATACCTAAAAGGATGCCACCCGAGTGCCCAGTGGTCCCACTAGAAGGGATCCAATGATAGGCGAATAGGTAAGGGCTAAGACTGTTGAGCTCGGGAAGGGTGAACTCCGTATGCATGGTTTCCTGGATGGCAATGATGTCAATGTGCTCGTCACGGATATACTCGATGAGTTGGCGGCGACGGCCGTCATGGCCAAAGCCGCGGATGTTCCAGAAGAGGACTCGCATTTAAACTGCCATCGGGGGGCTACTTGACCCCTGGACACGGGAAGCGCTCTGCGCCCGGAGGGCCGCAGTGCAAGAGCGAGTGTGCCCACGGATCACCTCACCAGGCACCGCCGGAACCACTGCCGTGGAAGGGGTGGCGGCCGGTTCCAGGGGTTGGCGGCAGAGGCGCGCCCGTGTTTCTGCAAGTTTGCCATCTAAGATCTCACAGGCCCGAATGGCCACGATCTGCTCTAAGGGGGGGTCCAACTTCCCCCTGAAGATGATGGCCGAGTCAGTGGCCACCCTAGCGAGGTGGCCAAGGGAAACGACCTCAAGCGCGGAAAAGGAACAACCGGAAGAACTGGGGGGGGGGGATGGAATCCGCACCTAGCTCGAGGTTCCTGGCCGCCGCCCGAAGCTCAGCATGCTCGGGGACGGATGGGGATGGGGAGTCCGTCGGACGGGCCGCATCGAGGCGGGCACTGCGGTGGGAGGCAGTCACTGGCATCTAAGTGGAGCGGGTCCGCCGGGCGTACGCCACTGTCCATGTGGGTGCGCAGTGACAGGGGTGGTCACGACATCGGGCACCCCCACAACCAGTGGTCCTGGAGAGGCAAGTGAGGCGTTGGGGGCCACCAACGGAGGAGGTAGGGCGGGTGGGAGGGGGGGGGTCCAGGGTGCCCCCGGCCGAGTCCTCAGCAGGTGGGGGGGGGACAGGCGGAGTCGTGGCGAGCGGGCTCCCACCGTCGCCACCCGTGGGAGCTGAGGGAATCTGTCCAGGGGGGGGCGAAGGAGGCGGGCTCAGAGTAGTCGGAATCTAGGCGGAGTCGGCGAACGGGGAGCGGGGCGACGAGGGCAAGAGAACGAGCAGGCCCACACTAGAGATGTCACTAGTCGCCACCGACGAAGCAGGAGAGGCCGGAGGAGGGGCAGCCAGCCTAAAAGCAGCCTCGAGGGCGGATGCCGTCTCCCGGGTGCTCCCGGCCCTAGAACCACCATGACCCGGAGGTGAGTTGGATGGCTCCCGGGACGGGGAGCGGTAGTGCTCCGACATGTCATCATCGTCCTCTGGGTCGTCATGGCGAGAGGGGCAAGGGTGCCGGTGGTGGGAGTCGTCGGCATCACCCGGCCCACCCCCCTGGTGGCCATCATCGGAGAAGCGGGGGCGGCCTACATGGTTCGGTGGCTCGGGGCATATCCTGAGGTCAAAGCCCTCGTCGTTGAAGAACACACGGACTGTGGCGCGGAGCTTGGAGGAGTCCAGGGATTTCACCTTCACCCGGATCTCCTCCTCCTTGCAAAGAGAGAGCTCGTCGACCACCACCACCTTGTCGAGGATCATGGACATACTGCGGATGACCCGCTCAGACCGGGCAACATCGGGCAAGCCGGTGATGAGGACCCAAGCCATGTCCAGAACCGCCATCGCCTTGGGATCCCACTTCGGCTCGGAGATGGCCACCACCAACTAGTTGAGAACCAAGGTGATGTTGCCGCTGCAAGTGTAGTACCCCATGCTGATGCTGTCTGGGAAAACCACTGTGAAGGTGTTGGCAGAAGTGGGGGCCACCTGCCAGTCCCGCTTGCACCTACACGGGTGGTTGAGCTCGGCCTCGATCATCACGGTGGAGGCGACACCCTCGCCCATGACGGAGACAATCGCCAGGAGTGAGGGGGAGGGCGGAGGAGCGTCTGGCACCTCGACATGGAAGAAGCCCATGCCCCTCGATGCCATGGCCGTACATCATGATCTCCTCGGTCACCGGCCGGTCCAGGCTAAGAACCACAGGGTGGACGGAGTCCTTGCAGAGGTAGCACATTGGCGGGTTGGGGCATGCCACCTGGAAGTGACCGGTGAGCCCACAATTGAAGCACGACGGAGTGTCACGCGGGGCACCGGTGTCCGTAGGAGGGGCCGGCACGGTGGATGAGGCAGGGACGGGAGGGCGAGCTGGCCCCTTGTTGTTCTTCTTCTTAGCCCCTTAGCGGCCACGGTTGCCATTGCCACCGCTAGCCGAAGGGAAGGATGGCTGATTTTGAGGAGGTTGGTACCAGCGCGGGGCTTGAGAGTTGCCAGACTGCTGCTGCTGGAGTCTTGGAGGGGAGAGGAAGCGGTCCCGGTGCTGGGAAGGGGACGGCGAACGCCGCCGGGAGGAGCGCCATTGCTCATCCACGGGCGAGCGAGGGCGGTCCCAAGGGGATGCACGGCGGGTAGGGGAACGGCGGTTGCGGTCCGATGAGCAGCGCTTCGTGCGCGCCGACGAGCGGCGGGACCGGCGGGCGGGAGGCCGAGAGACGAGCTGTTGGCGGAGGTCGGCCTCCCGGCGCAACCCGTTCGGGGAGGAGCGGGGGGCATCCCGATGCTCGTCCTTGCCGCGCTTGGGCTGGCCGACATCATCCCCCTAGTCCGAGGCATGGCCGCTGGGGGCGAAGGGGGGGACAACAGCAGAGCCAAAGAAGGGGAAGTAGCGGCGAGAGCGAGGGGAGGCGAGGATGTGTGGAGGCGGCGAGGGAGAGGAGCAGGAGCGGAAACCGGCTGGATCGGGAACCCTAGGGGCGGCCAAATGTGCAGCCTGGTTGGGCCCGCAGCCATTGTGAGCCACGGCCTGTTACCGCCCCAGCCCGCAATGGGCCACGCAGGCCGGCCCAGGGGGAGGCCCAGGAGCAATGGGCGGTCCAGCTCCAGCGTCGCGACCGAGCGGGGAGGCAGGGTTTCTCCCAGCACCGCCGCCAGCGCCGCGGCCGCGGCAGGGCTAGGAGGGCGCGGCCGGAGCAGGCCCCAAGAAGGATCGGGCGAACGGGGAAGGGGGACACCAAGGTGGAGATGAACGGACGAAAAGGCGAGGGGCGGTACATGACCGCAGTCACCGCCGGCCACGCCATGGCTGATGCCGCGACCGGACCCGAGGAAGGAGGAGCACCAACACGCCAGGACAGACGCGCGGCACCGTGGTCGGCACGACCCGTGAACCCCAGCCCTGCGGCCGGCGTCGGCAGCGGCGACCTGAGCCCAAGGTCGCCCCTTGGCTCCTCGGCGACTAAGACCAGCTCAGCGGTCAGTGCCGGCGCCGGGCGGACGGGCGGCCGGCCGAACTCCCACCCCTAGGAGTACGGCCACCGGCACCGTCCGGCCGCCAGACACGAGCATGGGCAGGAGGGACACGGTCGCGCCACACGACCGGGCGACCTACCTCGATGTCGTCGGCCTCAGCAATGTCAGCCCAGATGAGCCGCGTGGAGGCAAAGGGCGATGGAGGGCACAGTGAGGAGGCGGGCGGCGAAGCCATGGCGAGGAGGTCGGGGGTGGGTAGGGGGGGGGGCTGCCGACGGGGAGGACGGGGGTGGCAGGGCAGGGGGAGACGACGCGCCGGGCGAGTCGCCCCTGGGATCGCCCTCGCAGTCGCCAGCGCAGTTCGCCATTCGCTTGTGGGATCACAATTCGTCGAATTAATCATCCACCCTTCACGCAGTTTTAAGAAATATTTGCGTACTTTAAAAAGTTTTTCATGTATTTTAAAAGATCTGCCCACCACACCTATCGACCTCATTTATTATTTCCATCGGCCTTTCCCCACAAGCATCTCTGCAAATTCAAATCAGCACCACGCACATGTTCGGGCGAACACTGCAACTCGCCGGAGGCTCATGTATAAGTAATTTTATATTGAAATGTGTGATGTTATTAATTAAGTTACTTCTATTATGACTAGTCTAATGCGAGGACACCTGCCCACGGCACCTCTGTATATCACAAAAATCTATCACGTATAGGAAAGAAAAACCTACAGCGCACCTATCCCAATGACCGGGCGCAGGGCTGTGACTCCGAGACTCATCTAGCTCAGCCTCTAAAACGCCCAACTCCCATTCATGGTGCTTTATTGCTGTTATTTATTTATGTTTTAAGTTTTTGGTACCTGACTACGTAGTGATAAACTCTTTTGTCCAACAATTTTTTTTGTCTTTTCTTAACTATGCCACGAATGGATATAAAATAAGCTTGCTGCAACAGAGTTTACACATGGCCTTCTCTCGTGAAACTTGGACACTCTTATGTGTACGTGTCGATGAGTTCTTTGTGTTGAATATATGTGTACGTGTATATTGTGTCCTGGGTCCATTTTCTAGTCCAGCGGTATAGTTGAGGTTGTAGCCTTCCTCTGTACTCATATATATGTGTCTGATGCATCGATCAATGTGTTGTGTTTGCATGGCCTACACCTCATATTCCACATGGTATCTATCGCAAGTCAGTTGACCTAACCCTAGCTGCTGCCACCACCGCGTGTCCTCCGCGCCGCCGCTACCCGTCGCCGTCGCCGTGCGCCCTCCGCGCCACTGCCACCAGTCGCCGCCGCCACCCGCCGCCGTTGCCGCCGCGCATCTCCCGTGCCGCCGCCACCGCCGCCGGTCGCCGCAGCATCCCGCTTCCGCACCCTCCTCCTCCTCCTCCTAACCCCTTCCCACTCGCGCCAACCCCAACCCGAGCCGCCCCCAACCCAAGTCGCCCACCCCCAACCCGCGCCACCTTCACCTCATGCCGCGCCATGAGATCCTCCTCCTCGACCGTTTCCAACACCTTCGCAGGTCCCGACGTCACCCTCGTTCGTGACCTCAACATTCATGAGCGCGTCCCGGTGGTGCTTGATCAATCCACCGCCTCCTACTCTGCTTGGAAGCAGTACTTCTCCTTAGTGTTTCACCAGTACTTACTGCACGGCCACGTTGATGGTACCGTGGAATCGAGCCTCATGATTCATGACGAAGAGTGGATGATCCTCGACGCCACCATCATCCGCTGGTTCTACCTCACCATCTCCAGCGATCTCTTCCACACTATGGTGGATGATGAAGATGACGCCGTCTGGACCAAGCTCAATGGCCTCTTCATCGACAACAAGCTGCAGTGCAAGGTCCTCCTCCACGGCGAGTTTTACGGGTGCCAGCAGTTTGACTCGTCCATCAACGATTTTTGCATGCGCCTTGGCCATGGTTATCACTTCCTATTGCCACCAAAGGGGTTGGAACTGCTTGCTATGCCACTCACGCAATTCGTTGCCCTTATCCCTCAACTTCTGATCCGTGAGGCCAACAGTGTCACGCTACTCCTTGATAGTTTGCCTCTTCAGACTATATCTGTTCTGTATATCTTCAATGCTTGTCACCATGGATTCCAAGAAAGACAAGTCCATGTCAACATCAATAGAATTGTCAGCCTCTTTGGCCCTCTGGAACAGCGGTGCCAAGATACGCCAGATTTGTTCATCAAAATCCGCACCCACTACGACAGATGAGCCAGGGGCTGGAAGCCCAGGTTGGGCAAGGACCAGCGCCAATTTGCTTGAAGATGGCTGAAGAACTGCAGCCAATGTGCCAAACGGGGGAAGAGGGCCCATAGTTTGAAGATGAGCGTTTTCTTCAGCTACCACCTCTGGCCCTGACATGCTACCAGGGATCTTCTCTGCTTCCTTTGGGGCTTCTTGGATGTCCTCGGCAGTGTGTTCCTGGCCTTTCGCGACATCAATCTTGGCGGCCTCTTCGGCATCATCCTTGCTGATACTGGCCACTTCTTCCAACAACTCGGGTTCCTCGGCCAACGGAACTGCAGGTAGGATCAACAAGCAAAGGTAAAGAGATACTGTAAATTGCTGAGCAGAGACTTGGGAGCAAACTAGTTCAAGCAATAAAGGACAAAGAGCAAGCAGATTACCCTGTGGTGTTTGCCGTGGAAGGGCATCTGTTTCCTTGGCAACATCAGTTGCCGGAGCACGACCCACGTCCCCTTCCTCGGTGACCATAGCCTCCGCATGGGCCGATCCTTCAGTAGAGGCCCTTGCCGGGGATTTCTCTGCTTGAGCATTAGGTGGAGTGGACCCCTCCTGGTGGGCCTTGCTCTGATGGATCTCCTCCTCTTCCTTGGTAGGGGATGGGACACGTTCTTCCGCGTCTCTCCTGGTGGGAGAGACTTGCCCCATACCGTCGTGCCGGGGGCTGGGCTTGGGGCTTGGCACAGGATCATTTATGCTATCCCCCGCCAGACCCGTGCCCGCCGAGGGCCCCAATGACACCACCTGCTTGGATCGTTTGGCCCGATGGATGAGGGGTTCTTCGTCTCTATTAAAGTCAACAAATAGGGATGGATCAACAAAATTATAAAGTACATGATCCTTCAGCAAGAAACATCATTGTTCCCCTTACTCTGACTCAATGAGCATGGAGCCTAGTGCGTATCCCATAGGTGGCGGGGTCGCCCTACCCCTCTTCAGGGTCATAGGGACAAAGCTTCCCGGCAGCTTCGAGCTCTTCGGCGGAGCTGGGGGCTCCGACGGGGTTGAGCTGCGCGAGGAGACTGGACTCGGCTGGGGGCTGGGATGAACCCCCGTAACCGTTCATCGCATAGCAGGTGGAGTCCTGGCCTCGGAAAGGCGGGAAGAATGGTTACGCACCACATCCGGCTTGTCACTCTTGGAGGCGATCTTCTTCACCCTCTTGGTAGCGGACACAGGAATAGGGGCCGCTGCTCCCCGGCTCGCCTGCCTGCAAGGACGCTGGTCTAGGTTTGGCTCTAGGGCTTGAGGGCCCATTGCAAGCCACTCCTCCTCAAGCTGCTCTACTTCCTCGGCCCACCTCCTTCTTGGGACTCTGCTGTCACGGCATAAAGGGCTTCAGCCCCGACATGCTCAATCCCGGTAGCCTCCTCCGCGGCGTGCTCCTCGCTCCTCTCATAGGAAGAGCCTTCGCCTTCAGCCTCCACTTCTTCTTCCTCCCCCTCTTCTCCAGGCCTTGCCTTCTCGGCAGCTTGGAGTGCTTTGTCACCTTCAATCCGCCTCCTGATGTATTCTGCCTCTGCCGTGGAGGTACGCTTGAACATGTTGCTTTCCACCCTGGAAGCCCTTTCTTCCAGGTTGGAAACCCATTCGATCTCTGCATCTAGCTCAGGCAGTTGCCAATCGGATTTGACTCCATAAGCATTGTAGTAAGGCATCCATTTCAGAATTTGGTCCCGAGCGAAGTTAATGTGCGGTGGGACGACCCTTGCAGGCAAACGGAATGGCCCGGGGCTGCCGAACAGTTGTTCGCACAACCAGCCATGGCCGTAGATCGACAGATTGTTGGCAAAGCCCGGGTACATATGCATTCTGTTAGCAGCATGCCCGTACTGCCAAGCGAGTCTGTCCCTCTTTCGCAGTGGTGCGACGCGGCGCAGAAGGAAGTCAGCCCCCACCTGTTCGATTGTTAGCCCGACAGCTTTAAGATGGGCGATCCTGTTCAGCACCGGGCGAAACCTGTCGTCAGTGAGGCCTAGCTTGACCCATTCGCTGCCGCGTATGACACATTCCGTCCGCGCCGCGCAAAACTCTGGGGCCCCCTCATCCCGAATCCAGCACCAGTCCGCCCTCCATTCCTCCCACCTGCTGCGCTGCTGACCAGGGAGTTAATCCCAATTATCCTTCTTGCCTTGGGGGATCCAACTTATGTTCCCCGAGCGGTGAGATCTGTCTTCAACTTGCAAAATGAAGAAATGCCTGAACAAATCCACGTTGGGGGTGACTCCAACGAAATACTCGCACAGATCGGCCAAGATCGCCATGCACGCCATTGCATTGGGCATGATATCCAAAAGGTGGAATCCGTACACCACTATCATGGCTTCAAAGAAATCAGAGAAGGGAGGGGAGAGGCCGCAGAGGAAGTACGCGTAGAAGAATCCGTACGAATTTGGTGGAACCTCGTCTCCCTCTGGCAAGACCAGGGCGCTCCGTGCCTCTTCGGAACCTCCCTCCCCCACATAGACACATACCTCACGATCAGGGCGTTGTTGTCCAAGCTCGACGTGAAGAAGACCACATCGTCTTGTCGCCTCCTGTCCAACTTCGCCGCTCTCTTCTTCTTCCCCTCCGCTGCTGCATCCTTCGCACTGGCCGTCCGCTTCCCCCCTCGTGGCGGCAACTTTCTTTCCCATCCTTCAGGATCACGGAAAGAGTGGGAGATCTAGCGGGGTGTTGGAGGCGAATGTGGGAGCGAGAGCAGTTGCTTGGCTTGAGGAAGAAGATGATGAAAGGAGGAATGGATGCGAATGAGCAGCGTCCCTTCACGTTGCCTCTTTTATGGGGAACGAACATGGGGGCTGGCTCTTCACTATTTTCCTCAGAAAAAGTTACCGTTTTACATAAGCACTACCCATTAACTGCTACAGTCCCACGCCCCACGACCTATGGTAATTACGCTGAGTGGACTGGTCATCATAACGACCACTGCATGCGTAGCACTTCCTCGACTCATGTCCATGCACTATTTTGGGCCTAACCCAACGCGCCCAGCGGCACATATGGCTCAGGCCCGGGGGCTTCTGTTGGGGTACACGAACAGGGGTTGTATCTTTCCCCTGACTTGTGAACGGATAGTAGGCCTCCGACCCGGCAGTCTGAGCTCGACAAAATAAGCAACTACACCGAACAATAAAATCAAGACCAAGCCAGAGAAGCAGCTCTTTGAAAGATCAAAAAGCGGATCAAGAAGACCAAGACAAACCAAGACAACAAGATATTACCTTGGGAAAGCCTCCCTTGCCAGGAAGGAGAGCCTGGACGGGTTGAGGCCGCCCCAAGGACAAGTCCAAGATTTCCCCAGCAGGCTTGCCGGGTCCGCCAAGGGCAAATCTCCCCGCCAAGGCATCACCGCTCCACCGCACTACGACGCAAATCGGCTATCAATGCGGTGTCGAACCCTCAAGGTTATCAAGTGCCTTCCACTGAGCACGTGGAAGCCATTTGGAAGGCAGATTACCTCCATATGACACCCGTCGAGAGGTGTGTCAAGTAGATTAGGAAAAGATGATTAAGTGGCATGGCAGTCTTGCTGAGCTGCATCCTCAGCATGACACCTAGCAGTGCATTTAATGCACTTTGTCCTAACTGCCAGAGTTATGATTTGATAGCACTATTAGCTATCTAATCACTAGATAAAGACTGTTTTGCCACTGTGGTCACCCCTTAAGCTATAAAAGGAGGTCCAAGACAGCAGAGTAAATGATTCAGACCCCTATATACTTGTACGCGCGTAGCTGCTCCCCTTCTGATGCCACCTTGCCGGGCTAGAGCGCTGCACACTCTTTGGGTTCCTCCATGAAATCCACCAAAGCAGGAGTAGGGTTTTACGCCTCACGGCAGCCCGAACTTGGGTAAAAACCACCAACATCACCATCGTCGTTCTATCTCATGGCTTCCGCTCTTTGTGCAATGTGACCTTCCCCCTTGCCGAACCACAAGGGGCCGATGGCCCCATAGGTGATCGTGACCCACCACGACGATAACTATTCTTACTAAACCACAATTACTAACTAGCATGACTCTAATATTACCATCTTTATATCTCAAAACAAATCAAGGAATCAAACTTCTCATATATTCAATGATCTTCATGAAAGTTTTTATTACATCCCTCTTGAATATGTTATCATATTTGGACTAAATTCATAACCCAAGCCAATTGCCATACTATTTATAAAGGCTCTCAATATAATATAAGTGAAGAATGAGAGTTCACCAATTTCTTCAAAATAAAACCACCATCGTGCTCTAAAAAGATATAAGTCAAGCACTAGAGCAGCTACCTAGCTCAAAAGATATAAGTGAAGCACATAGAGTATTCTAATAAATTCACGATTAATGTGTGCCCCTCTCAAAAGGTGTGTACACCAAGGATGATTGTGGAAAAAAAATATCAAAGAACCATATAATACAAGACGCTCCAAGCAAAACACATATCATGTGGTGAATAAAAATATAGCCTCAAGTAATTTACCGATGGATTATAGACAAAAGAGGGGATGCCATCCGGAGCATCCCCAAGATTAGATGCTTGGTTGTCCTTGAATATTACCTTGGGGTGTCTTGGGCATCCCCAAGCTTAGGCTCTTGCCAGTACTTATTCCATAGTCCATCAAAACATCACCCAAAACTTGAAAACTTCACAACACAAAACTCAACAGAAAACTCATGAGATCCGTTAGTGAAACAAAGGAAATAACCACTTTTAGGTACTGTTGTGAACTCATTCCAATTTTATATTCATGTTACATCTACTGTATTCTAAGTTCTCCATGGCTCAGACTCCACGATACTACCCATAGATTCATCAAAATAAGAAAACAACACAATGAAAACAGAATCTATCGAAAACAAAACAATCTGTAGTAATATGGACTTTTGCCAAACTTCTGTAACTCCAAGAATTCTGAACAATTAGGAAAACGTAGGAAATTTGTATATCAATCTTGTGTCAAAAATTCAGAATTTTATCACCCTCCAGTGAATTTTAACAATTATGCTACTCGACACAATATTTTCTATTTTTCAGGAAAATCAAATCAACTATCACCCAAATCATCCGAAAGGTCTTACTTGGCACAAACACTAACTAAAAGACTAAAACATAATCATAACAAAAGTATAATTGCATATTTATTGAAAAACAAAAGCAAAAACATAAAAATAAAATTGGGTTGCCTCCTAACAAGCGTCGTTGTATTACGCCCCTAGCTAGGCATATTGCATAGATCTAGGTATTGTCATCTTTGGTATTCAATCCATAAGTAGCCCTCATAATAGATTCATATGGAAACTTAATTTTCTTTCTTGGAAAGTGTTCCGTGCCCTTCCTTAGTGTAAATTGAAATCTAATGTTTCCTTACTTGATATCAATAATTGCACCAATCGTTCTAAGGAAAGTTCTACCAAGAATAATAGGGCACGTAGGATTGCAATCTATGTCAAGCACAATGAAATCTATGGGACATTAATTCTTCCCCTAGGTTTTTTAATAGTGGAATTCGCTAAGTGCAAATTTAAGGAACAATCATGAAGTTTGTGGAAACCTAGCACATCACATAAAGTCTTTGGAATAGTGGAAATGCTAGCACCCAAATCACACAAAGCATTGCACTCATAATCTTTAATATTAATCTTAATAGTAGGTTCCCATTCATCATAAAGCTTTCTAGGGATTGAACTTTCCAAATCAAGTTTTTCTTCAAAAGATTTCATCACATCATCAAAAATATGTTTAGTAAAAGCCTTATTTTGATTATAAGCATGAGGTGAATTAGGCATAGATTGTAACAAGGAAATACAATCAAGAAAAGAAAAAAAATATCATAATTAAAGTCCTAGAAATCCAAAAGAGTGGGCTCATCACAAGTTAAAGTTTTGACCTCGCTAATCCCACTTTCATTAATTTTTGCACTAATATCTCCACCCTCCAAATTATTGGGACACCTTCTAGGTAAAGCTAAATCATCTCTAGGCCCTTCTTTATCAAGTTTTACATTAGCAAACAAAGATTCAATAGGAGTCACACCAATCACTTTAAGATCTTCATCAAGATTATCACAAAAACTAGAAGAACACACTTTTTCTAGCCATTCTCTGTTAGCACGCATCCTAGCGATTCTCTCCCTAGTTTCATCAATAGAAATTTGAATAGACTCTAGACACTCATTAATATCAAGCTTGGGTGGCATAGATCCGATCTTTAAAAAATCAATCTCATGAGAAATTCTATCGACGTTTCTAGCCAAATCATCAATCTTAAGCAATTTTTCTTCTACCATAGCATTGAAAATATTTTGGGAGTTCATAAAATCTTTAATATTATTCTCAAGATCAGAGGGTATCTTATTATAATTTCCATAAGAATTGTTGTAGGAATTATCATAATTATTAGAGGAATTGCTAGGAAACGGCCTAGGGTTGAAATAACCTCTATACGGTTGTTGCCAAAATTGTTCCTACCAACAAAATTCATATCCATATATTCATTATTATTCTCAATCAAAGTAGACAAAGGCATATCGTTAGGATCAATAGGAGCACTCTTGCTAGCAATCAATTCCATAAGTTCATCCATCTTTCCACTGAAAGTATTAATTTCTTCAATCGCATGCACTTTTTTACTAGTAGAAGATCTTTCAGTATGCCAATGAGAGTAATTCCATAATATCATCTAGGAATTTAATAGCTTCTCCTAATGTGATTTCCATAAAAGTACCACTCGCGGCAAAATCTAAAAGATTTCTAGATGCAAAATTCAATCTTGCATAATTTTTTTGTATGATCATCCATAAACTTAAACCATGCGTAGGGTAATTTGTTATCATTATGTTAATCCTCTCCCAAGATTGTGCAACATGTTCATGATTGATACGTCTCCAACGTATCTATAATTTTTGATTGTTCCATGCTATTATATTATCAACCTTGGATGTTTTATATGAATTTATATACCATTTTATATTATTTTTGGGACTAACCTATTAACCTAGAGCCCAGTGCCAGTTTCTGTTTTTCCTTGTTTTAGAGTATCGCGGAAAAGGAAAATCAAACGGAGTCCAATTGACCTGAAACTTCACGGAACTTATTTTTGGAAGGAAAGCAACCCAGGAGACTTGGAGTCCAGGTAAGGGAAGCAATGAGGAAGCCATGAGGCAGGGGGGCGCGCCCTCCACCCTCGTGGGCCCCTCGTGGCTCCCCTGACGTACTTCTTCCGCCTATATATCTCCATATACCCTAAAACGATCAAGGAGCATAATAGATCGGGAGTTCCGCCGCCAGAAGCCTCCGTAGCCACCGAAAGCCAATCTAGACCCGTTCCGGCACCCTGCTGGAGGGCGAATCCCTCTCCGGTGGCCATCTTCATCATCCCGGTGCTCTCCATGACGAGGAGGGAGTAGTTCTCCCTCGGGGCTGAGGGTATGTACCAGTAGCTATGTGTTTGATCTCTCTCTCTCTCTCTCTCATGTTCTTGAGGTGATATGATCTTGATGTATCGCGAGCTTTGCTATTATAGTTGGATCCTATGATGTTTCTTCCCCCCTCTACTCTCTTGTAATGGATTGAGTTTCCCCTTTGAAGTTATCTTATCGGATTGAGTCTTTAAATATTTGAGAACACTTGATGTATGTCTTGCCGTGCGTATCTGTGGTGACAATGGGATATCACGTGATTCACTTGATGTATGTTTTGGTGATCAACTTGCGGCTTCCGCCCATGAACTCATGCATAGGGGTTGGCATACGTTTTCGTCGTGATTCTTCGGTAGAAACTTTGGGGCACTCTTTGAGGTTCTATGTGTTGGTTGAATAGATGAATCTGAGATTGTGTGATGCATATGATATAATCATACCCACGGATACTTGAGGTGACATTGTTGTATCTAGGTGACATTAGGGTTTTGGTTGATTTGTGTCTTAAGGTGTTATTCTAGTACGAACTCTAGGGCTGTTTGTGACACTTATAGGAATAGCCCAACAGATTGATTGGAAAGAATAGCTTTGAGGTGGTTTCGTACCCTACCATAACCTCTTCATTTGTTCTCCGCTATTAGTGACTTTGGAGTGACACTTTGTTGCATGTTGAGGGATAGTTATATGATCCAATTATGTTATTATTGTTGAGAGGACTTGCACTAGTGAAATTATGAACCCTAGGCCTTGTTTCAACACATTGCAATACCGTTTACGCTCACTTTTATCATTCGTTACCTTGCTGTTTTTATACTTTCAGATTACAAAAACTATTATCTACTATCCATATACCACTTGTATCACCATCTCTTCGCCGAACTAGTGCACCTATACAATTTACCATTGTGTTGGGTGTGTTGGGGACACAAGAGAATCTTTGTTATTTGGTTGCAGGGTTGCTTGAGAGAGACCATCTTCATCCTACGCCTCCTACGGATTGATAAACCTAAGGTCATCCACTTGAGGGAAATTTGCTACTGTCCTACAAACCTCTGCACTTGGAGGCCCAACAGCGTGTACAAGAAGAAGGTTGTGTAGTAGACATCAATGATCAAGTTGCTTAAAATTAATTATATCATTCTTAAGGGAGATGATCTTAGCGGGAGGAAAATACTTGGAAATAAAAGTATCCTTATAGTTATTCCATGAATCAATGTTATTTTTAGGCAAGGATGAAAACCAAGTTTTAGCACGATCTCATAGTGAGAATGGAAATAACTTCAATTTAACAATATCATTATCCACATCTTTTTGTTTTTCATATCCCACAATTCAACGAAAGTATTAAGATGAGATGCATCATCTTCATTAGGACTACCAGAAAATTGTTCTTTCATAACAAGATTCAATAAAGTGGCATTAGTTTCATAAGATTCCGCACAAGTGGCGGGAGCAATTGGAGTACTAATAAAATCATTATTATTAGTGTTGGAAAAGTCAGACAACTTAGTATTTTCTTGAGACATCATGACAAAGCAAGCAATCTAGCACACAAGCAAACAAAAAGCAAACAGAAAGACAAACAGAAAGAAGGCAAATATTTTTGTGTTTTTCTATAAACGTTTTAGAAGTGAGGGAGAGGAAAACGAGAGGCAAGCGCCCAATAATGTTAATGCAAGAGGCGAGAGTTTATTATTGGTACTTGGTAGGCTTGATGTAGAACCTCCTCGGCAACAGTGCCAGAAATCCTTCCTGCTACTTATTGACCTTGCATTGGTTTTCCCCTTGAAGAGGAAAAATTGATGCAACAAAGTAGAGATAACTATTACCCTCAGTTAAGAACCAAGGTATCAATCCAGTAGGAGGAACACACAAGTCTCAAATGATTGTACCTACACAAACAAACAAGTACTTGCACCCGATGCAATAAAGGGGTTGTCAATCCCTTCACGGTTACTTGCTTGGATGAGATCTGATAGAGATAGTTATAAAAGATAAATACAAGTGCAAAATAAAGTAAAGGTAAATAAATTGCAGCAAGGTATTTTTGGGTATTTGGTTTTATAGATATGAAAATAATATGATAATAATAGACTAGGGGGCCATAGTTTTCACTAGAGGCTTCTTTGTTAAAAGAAAGCATACGGTGGGTAAACAAATTACTATTGAGCAAGTGATAGAAAAGCACATAATTATGACGACATCTAAAGCAAAGATCATGGTTAGGAAATTTATAGTAGTGAACTCGCTAGGATAGCCACCCCTATCCCTCCCCGCGCCGCGTGCCACTCCGGCTGCAGCGGCCGCCCCGCGCTGCCGCCCAGCATGGGCTCGCTGCCTCTTCCGCTCTCCAGCACCTGCTCCGGACCGCGGGGCAGTCCCACGCCCTCCTCCCCTAGCCCCTTCGAGGTGCCAGACTCCCTGGATCTCGGGGCGCGCCATCCCCATATCTGGTTTCCGCGCCGCGCATGCTTCTGAGGGGTGAATGCTCTGCAGCCATCACTCTAGTCGATCCGGCGGATCCTAGCTCGCCCCCTACTCGACGCCTACAGTCCATTGATACGTCTACCCAACGTATCTATAATTTTTGATTGTTCCATGCTATTATATTATCTGTTCTGGATGTTTAATGGGCTTTAATATACCTTTTCATATTATTTTTGGGACTAACCTATTAACCAAAGGCCCAGTGCAAATTTCTGTTTTTTTGCCTATTTCAGTGTTTCACAGAAAAGGAATATCAAATGAAATCCAAACGGAATGAAACCTTCAGGAGAGTTATTTTTGGAACAAATGTGATCCAGGAGACTTGGAGTGGACGTCAAGAAAGAAGCGAGGAGGCCACGAGGCAGGAGGGCGCGCCCAGGGGGGTAGGCGCACCCCCACCCTCGTGGGCCCCTCACAGCTCCACCGACATATTTGTTCCTCATATATATATATATATATATATATATCCATATACCCCGAAAACATCCAGGAGCACCACGAAACCCTATTTCCACCGCCGCAACCTTCTGTACCCGTGAGATCCCATCTCGGGGCCTTTTCCGGCGCTCCGCGGGAGGGGGAATCGATCACGGAGGGCTTCTACATCAACACCATAGCCTCTCCGATGATGTGTGAGTAGTTTACCATAGACCTTCGGGTCCATAGTTATTAGCAAGATGGCTTCTTCTCTCTCTTTGGATCTCAATACAAAGTTCTCCTTGATTCTCTTGGAGATTTATTCGATGTAATTCTTTTTGCGGCATGTTTGTTGAGATCCGATGAATTGTGGGTTTATGATCAAGATTATCTATGAACAATATTTGATTCTTCTCTGAATTATTTTATGCATGATTTAATATCTTTGC
This sequence comes from Triticum aestivum, assembly GCF_018294505.1. Lineage (NCBI taxonomy): Eukaryota > Viridiplantae > Streptophyta > Magnoliopsida > Poales > Poaceae > Triticum > Triticum aestivum. The sequence goes on along the minus strand of NC_057803.1, from coordinate 383,439,128 downwards.
AAGTCTCTTCGAATTACCAGTTTGGTTTGGCCTACTAGATTGATCTTTCTTGCAATGGGAGAAGTGCTTAGCTTTGGGTTCAATCTTGCGGTGTCCTTTCCTAGTGACAGCGGGGGCAGCAAGGCACGTATTGTATTGTTGCCATCGAGGATAAAAAGATGGGGTTTATATCATATTGCTTGAGTTTATCCCTCTACATCATGTCATCTTGCCTAATGCGTTACTATGTTGTTATGAACTTAATACTCTAGATGCATGCTGGATAGCGGTCGATGTTTGGAGTAATAGTAGTAGATGCAGAATCGTTTCTGTCTACTTGTCGCGGATGTGATGCCTATATACATGATCATGCCTAGATATTCTCATAACTATGCTCTTTTATATCAATTGCTCGACAGTAATTTGTTCACCCACTGTAGAATTTGCTATCTTGAGAGAAGCCACTAGTGAAACCTATGGCCCCCGGGTCCATCTTCCATCATATTATTTTCCTATCAACATGCTATTTCTATTAAGCAATCTTTATTTTCCAATCTAAACAAAAAATACCAAAAATATTTATCTTATTATCTCTATCAGATCTCAGTTTCGTAAGTGACCGTGAAGGGATTGACAACCCCTTTATCGCGTTGGTTGCGAGGTTCTTGTTTGTTTGTGAAGGTACTAGGCGGCTTGCGTGTAGTCTCCTACTGGATTGATACCTTGGTTCTCAAAATCTAAGGGAAATACTTATGCTACTTTGTCGCATCACCCTTTCCTCTTCAAGGGAAAACCAACGCATGCTCAAGAGGTAGCAAGAAGGATTTCTGGCGCCGTTGGCGGGGAGGTTGCACCAAGTCAACTCAAGACATACCAAGTACCCATCACAAACTCTTATCCCTTGCATGACATTATTTGCCATTTGCCTCTCGTTTCCCTCTCCCCCACTTCTAAAACGATTTTCGAAAACCTTTGCCTTTTCTTTGCCTTCTTCCTGTATGTATCTGTGTTTGTGTTTCCATGTGCCTTCCATTTGCTTGCATCTTTGCTTGCTAAAAATCTATTGATATGGATCCACTTAAAGTGTTCTACTTGGATCATCTTCAATCCTTATCCCGGGCTTGGATGGCAGTTAGGAGGGCTTTTTTGCGTTCACGGAGGTATCTCCCAAGGTTCGCATCCCATCCCTTCATAAATTGGCGGGCGAGCTTGGCGCAAAGCTGCCACGAGTCTACGACGGACATAGAGCGGTGTGGAGATGAACACGCGGTGATCCACTTAGCCGCAACCGCCTCGAGGAAACCTACCTTGTTGAGCCAGAAGATCTCAAACCGAAATCGTGGCGGTACCGGGGGCGTTCGTCGACGGTGGAGAGGAGAGGCACGTGGTCAGAACCGATCCAGGTGATCGCCCGAAGCGATGCCAAGGGGCACCTAAGCTCCAATTCTGGGGAAACTAGGATGTGATCCAGGACGGATCGCGTCGGGTCAACCTGCCAGTTGGTCCAGGTGAACCTCGCACCCGTCCGCTCAAGCTCGTGGAGGCCGAGCTCCGTGATGTAATCATTGAACATCTGTATCCGAGGAAGGTTGATCCAATCATTGTTCTTCTCATCCGGAAAGCGGATGAGGTTAAAGTAGCCTCCCACAATGACAGGGAGGAGGGAAGCGGAGATCTTATGTTGCGGCTCAGCGAGGAAGACCGGGGAGCGACGGTGGTCCGCCGGACCATAGACGATCACGACCTCTCATTTGAAGTTGAGCGCCCATTCAAAGATCTCCATACTAACAAAAAATTTGCCTCGATCCATCCCGCCCACCTCAAAGGTGGCATCCTTCATACCTAAAAGGATGCCACCCGAGTGCCCAGTGGTCCCACTAGAAGGGATCCAATGATAGGCGAATAGGTGAGGGCTAAGACTGTCGAGCTCGGGAAGGGTGAACTCCGTATGCATGGTTTCCTGGATGGCAATGATGTCAATGTGCTCGTCACGGATATACTCGATGAGTTGGCGGCGATGGCCGTCATGGCCAAAGCCGCGGATGTTCCAGAAGAGGACTCGCATTTAAACTGCCATCGGGGGGCTGCTTGACCCCTGGACATGGGAAGCGCTCTGCGCCCGGAGGGCCGCAATGCAAGAGCGAGTGTGCCCACGGATCACCTCACCAGGCACCGCCGGAACCACTGCCGTGGAAGGGGTGGCGGCTGGTTCCGGGGGTTGGCGGCGGAGGCGCGCCCGTGTTTCTTCAAGTTTGCCATCTAAGATCTCACAGGCCTGAATGGCCACGATCTGCTCTAAGGGGGGTCCAACTTCCCCCTGAAGATGATGGCCGAGTCAGTGGCCACCCTGGCGAGGTGGCCAAGGGAAACAGCCTCAACCGCGGAAAAGGAACAACCGGTAGAACTGGGGGGGGGGGATGGAATCCGCACCTAGCTCGAGGTTCCTGGCCGCTGCCCGAAGCTCAGCATGCTCGGGGACGGATGGGGACGGGGATTCCGTCGGACGGGCCACATCGAGGCGGGCACTGCGGTGGGAGGCAGTCACCGGCATCTAAGTGGAGCGGGGCCGCCGGGCGTACGCCACCGTCCATGTGGGTGCGCAGTGACAGGGGTGGTCACGACATCGGGCACCCCCACAACCAGTGGTCCTGGAGAGGCAAGTGAGGCGTTGGGGGCCACCAATGGAGGAGGCAGGGCAGGTGGGAGGGGGGGGGGGTCCAGGGTGCCCCCGGCCGAGTCCTCAGCAGGTGGGGGGGGGACAGGCGGAGTCGCGGCGAGCGGGCTCCCGCCGTCGCCACCCGTGGGAGCTGAGGGAATCTGTCCAGGGGGGGGCGAAGGAGGCGGGCTCAGAGTAGTCGGAATCTAGGCGGAGTCGGCGAACGGGGAGCGGGGCGACGAGGGCGAGAGAACGAGCAGGCCCACACTAGAGATGTCACTGGTCGCCGCCGACAAAGCAGGAGAGGCCGGAGGAGGGGCAGCCAGCCGAAAAGCAGCCTCGAGGGCGGATACCGTCTCCTGGGTGCTCCCGGCCCTAGAACCACCACGACCCGGAGGTGAGTTGGATGGCTCCCGGGACGGGGAGCGGGAGTGCTCCGACATGTCGTCATCGTCCTCTGGGTCGTCATGGCGAGAGGGGCAATGGCGCCAGTGGTGGAAGTCGTCGGCATCACCGGCCCACCCCCCTGGTGGCCATCATCGGAGAAGTGGGGGCGGCCGACATGGTTCGGTGGCTCGGGGCAGATCCTGAGGTCAAAGCCCTCGTCGTTGAAGAACACACGGACTGTGGCGCAGAGCTTGGAGGAGTCCAGGGATTTCACCTTCACCCGGATCTCCTCCTCCTTGCAAAGAGAGAGCTCGTCGACCACCACCACCTTGTCGAGGATCATGGACATACTGCGGATGACCCGCTCAGACCGGGCAACATCGGGCAAGCCGGTGATGAGGACCCAAGCCATGTCCAGAACCGCCATCGCCTTGGGATCCCACTTCGGCTCGGAGATGGCCACCACCAACTAGTTGAGAACCAAGGTGATGTTGCCGCTGCAAGTGTAGTACCCCATGCTGATGCCGTCTGGGAAAACCACTGTGAAGGTGTTGGCAGAAGTGGGGGCCACCTGCCAGTCCCGCTTGCACCTACACAGGTGGTTGAGCTTGGCCTCGATCATCACAGTGGAGGCGACACCCTCGCCCATGACGGAGACAATCGCCAGGAGTGAGGGGGAGGGCGGAGGAGCGTCTGGCACCTCGACATGGAAGAAGCCCATGCCCTCGATGCCATGGCCGTACATCATGATCTCCTCGGTCACCGGCCGGTCCAGGCTAAGAACCACAGGGTGGACGGAGTCCTTGCAGAGGTAGCAAATTGGCGGGTTGGGGCATGCCACCTGGAAGTGACCGGTGAGCCCACAATTGAAGCACGACGGAGTGTCACGCGGGGCACCGGTGTCCGTAGGAGGGGCCGGCACGGTGGATGAGGCAGGGACGGGAGGGCGAGCTGGCCCCTTCTTCTTCTTCTTCTTAGCCCCTTAGCGGCCATGGTTGCCATTGCCACCGGTAGCCGAAGGGAAGGATGGCTGATTTTGAGGAGGTTGGTACCAGCGCGGGGCTTGAGAGTTGCCAGACTGCTGCTGCTGGAGTCTTGAAGGGGAGAGGAAGCGGTCCCGGTGCTGGGAAGGGGACGGCGAACGCCGTCGGGAGGAGCGCCATTGCTCATCCACGGGCGAGCGAGGGCGGTCCCGAGGGGATGCACGGCGTGTAGGGGAGTGGCGGTTGCGGTCCGATGAGCAGCGCTTCGCGCGCGCCGACGAGCGGCGGGACCGGCGGGCGGGAGGCTGAGAGACGAGCTGTTGGCGGAGGTCGGCCTCCCGGCGCAACCCGTTCGGGGAGGAGCGGGGGGCATCCCGACGCTCGTCCTGGCCGCGCTTGGGCCGGCCGACATCATCCCCCCAGTCCGAGGCATGGCCGCTGGGGGCGAAGGGGGGGACGACGCTAGAGCCAGAGAAGGGGAAGTAGCGGCGAGAGCGAGAGGAGGTGAGGATGTGTCGAGGCGGCGAGGGAGAGGAGCAGGAGCGGAAACCGACTGGATCGGGAACCCTAGGGGCGGCCAAATGTGCAGCCTGGTTGGGCCCGAAGCCATTGTGAGCCACGGCCTGTTACCGCCCCAGCCCGCAATGGGCCACGCAGGCCGGCCCAGGGGGAGGCCCAGGAGCAATGGGCGGTCTAGCTCCAGCGTCGCGACCGAGCGGGGAGGCAGGGTTTCTCCCAGCGCCGCCGCCGGCGCCGCGGCCGCGGCAGGGCTAGGAGGGCGCGGCCGGAGCAGGCCCCAAGAAGGATCGGGCGAACGGGGAAGGGGGACACCAAGGTGGAGATGAACGGACGAAAAGGCGAGGGGAGGTACATGACCGCAGTCACCGCCGGCCACGCCATGGCCGATGCCGCGACCGGACCCGAGGAAGGAGGAGCACCAGCACGCCAGGACAGACGCGCGACACCACGGTCGGCGCGGACCGCGACCCCCGGCCCTGCGGCCGGTGTCGGCAGCGGCGACCTGAGCCCAAGGTCGCCCCTTGGCTCCTCGGCGACTAAGACCAGCTCAGCGGTCAGTGCCGGCGCCGGGCGGATGGGCGGCCGGCCGAACTCCCACCCCTAGGAGTAGGGCCACCGGCACCGTCCGGCCGCCAGACACGAGCATGGGCAGGAGGGACACGGTCGCGGTACACGACCGGGCGACCAACCTCGATGTCTTCGGCCTCAGCAATGTCAGCCCAGATGAGCCGCGTGGAGGCAGAGGGCGATGGAGGGCACAGTTAGGGGGCGGGCGGCGAAGCCGCGGCGAGGAGGTCGGGGTGGGTGGGGGGGGGCTGCCGACGGGGAGGACGGGGGTGGCAGGGCAGGGGGAGACGCCGCGCCGGGCGAGTCACCCCTGGGATCGCCCTCGCAGTCGCCAGCGCAGTTCGCCATTCGCTTGTGGGATCACAATTCGTCGAATTAATCATCCACCCTTCACGCATTTTTAAGAAAATATTTGCATACTTTAAAAAGTTCTTCATGTATTTTAAAAGATCTGTCCACCACACCTATCTACCTCATTTATTATTTCCATCGGCCTTGCCCCACGAGCATCTTTGCAAATTCAAATCAGCACCACGCACATGTTCGGGCGAACACTGCAACTCGCCGGAGGCTCATGTATAAGTAATTTTGTATTAAAATGTGTGATGTTATTAATTAAGTTACTTCTATTATGACTAGTCTAATGCGAGGACACCTGCCCACGGCACCTCTGTGTATCACAAAAATCTATCACGTATAGGAAAGAAAAACCTACAGCGCACCTATCCCAATGACCGGGCGCTGGGCTGTGATTCCGAGACTCATCTAGCTCAGCCTCTAAAACGCCCAACTCCCATTCAAGGTGCTTTATTGCTGTTATTTATTTATGTTTTAAGTTTTTGGTACCTGACTACGTAGTGATAAACTCTTTTGTCCAACAATTTTTTTGTCTTTTCTTAACTATGCCGCGAATGGATATAAAATAAGCTTGCTGCAACAGAGTTTACACATGGCCTTCTCTCGTGAAACTTGGACACTCTTATGTGTACGTGTCGATGAGTTCTTTGTGTTGAATATATGTGTATGTGTATATTGTGTCCTGGGTTCATTTTCTAGTCCAGCGGTATAGGTGAGGTTGTAGCCTTCCTCTGTATTCATATATATGTGTCTGATGCATCGATCAATGTGTTGTGTTTGCATGGCCTACACCTCATATTCCACATGGTATCTATCGCAAGTCAGTTGACCTAACCCTAGCTGCTGCCACCGCCGCGCGTCCTCCGCGCCGCCGCTACCCGTCGCCATCGCCGCGCGCCCTCCGCACCACTGCCACCGGTCGCCGCCGCTACCCGCCGCCATTGCCGACGCGCATCTCCCGTGCCGCCGCCACCGCCGCCGGTCGCCGCTGCATCCCGCTTCCGCACCCTCCTCCTCCTCCTAACCCCTTCCCACTCACGCCAACCCCAACCCGAGCCGCCCCCAACCCAAGCCGCCCACCCCCAACCCGCGCCACCTTCACCTCACGCCGCGCCATGAGATCCTCCTCCTCCACCGTTTCCAACCCCTTCGCAGGTCCCGACGCCATCCTCGTTCGCGACCTCAACATTCATGGGCGCGTCCCGGTGGTGCTTGATCAATCCACCGCCTCCTACTCTGCTTGGAAGCAGTACTTCTCCTTGGTGTTTCGCGAGTACTTACTACACGGCCACGTCGATGGTACCATGGAATCGAGCCTCATGATTCATGACGAGGAGTGGATGATCCTCGACGCCACCATCATCTGCTGGTTCTACCTCACCATCTCCAGCGATCTCTTCCACACTATGGTGGATGATGACGACGGCGCTGTCTCGACCAAGCTCAATGGCCTCTTCATCGACAACAAGCTGCAGTGCAAGGTCCTCCTCCACGGCGAGTTTTACGGGTGCCAGCAGTTTGACTCGTCCATCAACGATTTTTGCATGCGCCTTGGCCATGGTTATCACTTCCTATTGCCACCGAAGGGATTGGAACTGCTTGCTATGCCACTCACACAATTCGTTGCCCTTATCCCTCAACTTCTGATCCGTGAGGCCAACAGTGTCACGCTACTCCTTGATAGTTTGCCTCTTCAGACTATATCTGTTCTGTATATCTTTAATGCCTGTCACCATGGATTCCAAGAAAGACAAGTCCATGTCAACATCAATAGAATTGTCAGCCTCTTTGGCCCTTTGGAACAGCGGTGCCAAGATACGCCAGATTTGTTCATCAAAATCTGCACCCACTACGACAGATGAGCCAGGGGCTGGAAGCCCAGGTTGGGCAAGGACCAGCGCCAATTTGCTTGAAGATGGCTGAAGAACTGCAGCCAATGTGCCAAACGGGGGAAGAGGGCCCATAGTTTGAAGATGAGCGTTTTCTTCAACTACCACCTCTGGCCCTGACACGCTACCAGGGATCTTCTCTGCTTCCTTTGGGGCTTCTTGGATGTCCCCGGCAGTGTGTTCCTGGCCTTTCGCGACATCAATCTTGGCGGCCTCTTCGGCATCATCCTTGCTGATACTGGCCACTCTTCCAACAACTCGGGTTCCTCGGCCAACGGAACTGCAGGTAGGATCAACAAGCAAAGGTAAAGAGATACTGTAAATTGCCGAGCAGAGACTTGGGAGCAAACTAGTTCAAGCAATAAAGGACAAAGAGCAAGCAGATTACCCGGTGGTGTTTGCCGTGGAAGGGCATATGTTTCCTTGGCAACATCAGTTGCCGGAGCGCGACCCATGTCCCCTTCCTCGGTGACCATAGCCTCCGCATGGGCCGATCCTTCAGTAGAGGCCCTTGCCGGGGATTTCTCTGCTTGAGCATTAGGTGGAGTGGACCCCTCCTGGTGGGCCTTGCTCTGATGGATCTCCTCCTCTTCCTTGGTAGGGGATGGGACACGTTCTTCCGCGTCTCTCCTGGTGGGAGAGACTTGCCCCATACCGTCGTGCCGGGGGCTGGGCTTGGGGCTTGGCACAGGATCATTTATGCTATCCCCCACCAGACCCGTGCCCGCCGAGGGCCCCAATGACACCACCTACTTGGATCGTTTGGCCCGATGGATGAGGGGTTCTTCGTCTCTATTAAAGTCAAAAAATAGGGATGGATCAACAAAATTATGAAGTACATGATCCTTCAGCAAGAAACGTCATTGTTCCCCTTACTCTGACTCAATGAGCATGGAGCCTAGTGCGTACCCCATAGGTGGCGGGGTCGCCCTACCCCTCTTCAGGGTCGTAGGGACAAAGCTTCCCGGCAGCTTCAAGCTCTTTGGCGGAGCTGGGGGCTCCGACGGGGTTGAGCTGCGCGAGGAGACCGGACTCGGCTGGGGGCTGGGATGAACCCCCGTAACCGCTCATCGCATAGCGGGTGGAGTCCTGGCCTCGGAAAGGCAGGAAGAATGCTGACGCACCACATCCGGCTTGTCACTCTTGGAGGCGATCTTCTTCACCCTCTTGGTAGCGGACACAGGAATAGGGGCCACTGCTCCCCGGCTCGCCTGCCTGCAAGGACGCTGGTCTAGGTTTGGCTCTAGGGCTTGAGGGCCCATTGCAAGCCACTCCTCCTCAAGCTGCTCTACTTCCTCGGCCCACCTCCTTCTTGGGACTCTGCTGTCGCGGCATAAAGGGCTTCAGCCCCGACATGCTCAATCCCGGTAGCCTCCTCCATGGCGTGCTCCTCGCTCCTCTCATAGGAAGAGCCTTCGCTTTCAGCCTCCACTTCTTCTTCCTCCCCCTCTTCTCCAGGCCTTGCCTTCTCGGCAGCTTGGAGTGCTTTGTCCTCTTCAATCCGCCTCCTGATGTATTCTGCCTCTGTCGTGGAGGTACGCTTGAACATGTTGCTTTCCACCCTGGAAGCCCTTTCTTCCAGGTTGGAAACCCATTCGATCTCTGCATCTAGCTCATGCAGTTGCCAATCGGCTTTGACTCCATAAGCGTTGTAGTAAGGCATCCATTTCAGAATTTGGTCCCGAGCGAAGTTAATGTGCGGTGGGACGACCCTTGCAGGCAAACGGAATGGCCCGGGGCTGCCGAACAGTTGTTCGCACAACCAGCCATGGCCGTAGATCGACAGATTGTTGGCAAAGCCCGGGTACATATGTATTCTATTAGCAGCATGCCCGTACTGCCAAGCGAGTCTGTCCCTCTTTCGCAGTGGTGCGACGCGGCGCAGAAGGAAGTCAGCCCCCACCTATTCGATTGTTAGCCCGACAGCTTTAAGATGGGCGATCTTGTTCAGCACCGGGCGAAACCTGTCGTCAGTGAGGCCTAGCTTGACCTATTCACTGTCGCGTATGACACATTCCGTCCGCGCCGCGCAAAACTCTGGGGCCCCCTCATCCCAAATCCAGCACCAGTCCGCCCTCCATTCCTCCCACCTGCTGCGCTGCTGACCAGGGAGGTAATCCCAATTATCCTTCTTGCCTTTGGGGATCCAACTTATGTTCCCCGAGCGGTGAGATCTGTCTTCAACTCGCAAAATGAAGAAATGCCCGAACAAATCCACGTTGGGGGTGACTCCAATGAAATACTTGCACAGATCAGCCAAGATCGCCATGCACGCCATTGCATTGGGCATGATATCCAAAAGGTGGAATCCGTACACCACTATCATGGCTTCGAAGAAATCAGAGAAGGGAGGGGAGAGGCCGCAGAGGAAGTACGCGTAGAAGAATCCGTACGAATTCGGTGGAACCTCGTCTCCCTCTGGCAAGACCAGGGCGCTCCGTGCCTCTTCGGAACCTCCCTCCCCCACATAGACGCATACCTCACGATCAGGGCGTTGCTGTCCAAGCTCGACGTGAAGAAGACCACATCGTCTTGTCGCCTCGTGTCCAACTTCGCCTTCTCTTCTTCTTCCCCTCCGCTGCTGCATCCTTCGCACTGGCCGTCCGCTTCCCCCCTCGTGGCGGCGGCTTTCTTTCCCATCCTTCAGGATCACGGAAAGAGTGGGAGATCTAGCGGGGTGTTGGAGGCGAATGTGGGCGCGAGAGCGGTTGCTTGGCTTGAGGAAGAAGATGATGAAAGGAGAAATGGATGCGAATGAGCAGCGTCCCTTCACGTTGCCTCTTTTATGGGGAACGAACATGGGGGCTGGCTCTTCACTATTTTCCTCAGAAAAAGTTACCGTTTTACATAAGCACTACCCATTAACTGCTACAGTCCCACGCCCCACGACCTACGGTAATTATGCTGAGTGGACTGGTCATCATAACGACCACTGCATGCGTAGCACTTCCTCGACTCATGTCCATGCACTATTTTGGGCCTAACCCAACGCGCCCAGCGGCACATATGGCTCAGGCCCGGGGGCTTCTGTTGGGGTACACGAACAGGGGTTGTATCTTTCCCCTGACTTGTGAACGGATAGTAGGCCTCCGACCCGGCAGTCTGAGCTCGACAAAATAAGCAACTACACCGAACAATAAAATCAAGACCAAGCCAGAGAAGCAACTCTTTGAAAGATCAAAAAGCGGATCAAGAAGACCAAGACAAACCAAGACAACAAGATATTACCTTGGGAAAGCCTCCCTTGCCAGGAAGGAGAGCCTGGACGGGTTGAGGCCGCCCCAAGGACAAGTCCAAGATTTCCCCAGCAGGCTTGCCGGGTCCGCCAAGGGCAAATCTCCCCGCCAAGGCACCACCGCTCCACCGCACTACGATGCAAATCGGCTATCAATGCGGTGTCGAACCCTCAAGGTTATCAAGTGCCTTCCACTGAGCACGTGGAAGCCATTTGGAAGGCAGATTACCTCCATATGACACCCGTCGAGAGGTGTGTCAAGTAGATAAGGAAAAGATGATTAAGTGGCATGGCAGTCTTGCTGAGCTGCATCCTCAGCATGACACCTAGCAGTGCATCTAATGCACTTTGTCCTAACTGCCAGAGTTATGATTTGATAGAACTATTAGCTATCTAATCACAAGATAAAGACTGTTTTGCCACTGTGGTCACCCCTTAAGCTATAAAAGGAGGTCCAAGACAGCAGAGTAAATGATTCAGACCCCTATATACTTGTACGCGCGTAGCTGCTCCCCTTCTGATGCCACCTTGCCGGGCTAGAGCGCTGCACACTCTTTGGGTTCCTCCATGAAATCCACCAAAGCAGGAGTAGGGTTTTACGCCTCACGGCAGCCCGAACTTGGGTAAAAACCACCAACATCACCATCGTCGTTCTATCTCATGGCTTCCGCTCTTTGTGCAATGTGACCTTCCCCCTTGCCGAACCACAAGGGGCTGATGGCCCCATAGGTGATCGTGACCCACCACGATGATAACTATTCTTACTAAACCACAATTACTAACTAGCATGACTCTAATATTACCATTTTTATATCTCAAAACAAATCAAGGAATCAAACTTCTCATATATTCAATGATCTTCATGAAAGTTTTTATTACATCCCTCTTGAATACGTTATCATATTTGGACTAAATTCATAACCCAAGCAAATTGCCATACTATTTATAAAGGCTCTCAATATAATATAAGTGAAGAATGAGAGTTCACCAATTTCTTCAAGATAAAACCACCATCGTGCTCTAAAAAGATATAAGTCAAGCACTAGAGCAGCTACCTAGCTCAAAAGATATAAGTGAAGCACATAGAGTATTCTAATAAATTCACGATTAATATGTGCCCCTCTCAAAAGGTGTGTACACCAAGGATGATTGTGGAAAACTAAAAAAATCAAAGAATCATATAATACAAGACGCTCCAAGCAAAACACATATCATGTGGTGAATAAAAATATAGCCTCAAGTAATTTACCGATGGATTATAGACAAAAGAGGGGATGCCATCTGGAGCATCCCCAAGATTAGATGCTTGGTTGTCCTTGAATATTACCTTGGGGTGTCTTGGGCATCCCCAAGCTTAGGCTCTTGCTAGTACTTATTCCATAGTCGATCAAAACATCACCCAAAACTTGAAAACTTCACAACACAAAACTCAACAGAAAACTCATGAGATCCGTTAGTGAAACAAAGGAAATAACCACTTTTAGGTACTGTTGTGAACTCATTCCAATTTTATATTCATGTTACATCTACTGTATTCTAAGTTCTCCATGGCTCAGACTCCACGATACTACCCATAGATTCATCAAAATAAGAAAACAACACAATGAAAACAGAATCTATCGAAAACAAAACAATCTGTAGTAATATGGACTTTTGCCAAACTTCTGTAACTCCAAAAATTCTGAACAATTAGGAAAACGTAGGAAATTTGTATATCAATCTTGTGTCAAAAATTCAGAATTTTATCACCCTCCAGTGAATTTTAACAATTATGCTACTGGACACAATATTTTCTATTTTTCAGGAAAATCAAATCAACTATCACCCAAATCATCTGAAAGGTCTTACTTGGCACAAACACTAACTAAAAGACTAAAACATAATCATAACAAAAGTATAATTGCATATTTATTGAAAAACAAAAGCAAAAACATAAAAATAAAATTGGGTTGCCTCCCAACAAGCGTCGTTGTATTACGCCCCTAGCTAGGCATATTGCATAGATCTAGGTATTGTCATCTTTGGTATTCAATCCATAAGTAGCCCTCATAATAGATTCATATGGAAACTTAATTTTCTTTCTTGGAAAGTGTTCCGTGCCCTTCCTTAGTGTAAATTGAAATCTAATGTTTCCTTATTTGATATCAATAATTGCACCAATCGTTCTAAGGAAAGTTCTACCAAGAATAATAGGGCATGTAGGGGGCATGTAGGATTGCAATCTATGTCAAGCACAATGAAATCTATGGGACATTAATTCTTCCCCTAGGTTTTTAGTAGTGGAATTCGCTAAGTGCAAATTTAAGGAACAATCATGAAGTTTGTGGAAACCTAGCACATCACATAAAGTCTTTGGAATAGTGGAAATGCTACCACCCAAATCACACAAAGCATTGCACTCATAATCTTTAATATTAATCTTAATAGTAGGTTCCCATTCATCATAAAGCTTTATAGGGATTGAACTTTCCTAATCAAGTTTTTCTTCAAAAGATTTCATCATAGCATCGACAATATGTTTAGTAAAAGCCTTATTTTGATTATAAGCATGAGGTGAATTAGGCATAGATTGTAACAAGGAAATACAATCAAGAAAAGAAAAAAATATCATAATTAAAGTCCTAGAAATCCAAAAGAGTGGGCTCATCACAAGTTAAAGTTTTGACCTCGCTAATCCCACTTTCATCAATTTTTGCACTAATATCTCCACCCTCCAAATTATTGGGACACCTTCTAGGTAAAGCTAAATCATCTCTAGGCCCTTCTTTATCAAGTTTTACATTAGCAAACAAAGATTCAATAGGAGTCACACCAATCACTTTAAGATCTTCATCAAGATTATCACAAAAACTAGAAGAACACACTTTTTCTAGCCATTCTCTGTTAGCACGCATCCTAGCGATTCTCTCCCTAGTTTCATCAATAGAAATTTGAATAGATTCTAGACACTCATTAATATCAAGCTTGGGTGGCATAGATCCGATCTTTAAAAAATCAATCTCATGAGAAATTCTATCGACGTTTCTAGCCAAATCATCAATCTTAAGCAATTTTTCTTCTACCATAGCATTGAAAATATTTTGGGAGTTCATAAAATCTTTAATATTATTCTCAAGATCAGAGGGTATCTTATTATAATTTCCATAAGAATTGTTGTAGGAATTATCATAATTATTAGAGGAATTGCTAGGAAACGTCCTAGGGTTGAAATAACCTCTATACGGTTGTTGCCAAAATTGTTCCTACGAACAAAATTCATATCCATATATTCATTATTATTCTCAATCAAAGTAGACAAAGGCATATCGTTAGGATCAATAGGAGCACTCTTGCTAGCAATCAATTCCATAAGTTCATCCATCTTTCCACTCAAAGTATTAATTTCTTCAATCGCATGCACTTTTTTACTAGTAGAAGATCTTTCAGTATGCCAATGAGAGTAATTCCATAATATCATCTAGGAATTTAATAGCTTCTCCTAATGTGATTTCCATAAAAGTACCACTCGCGGCAAAATCTAAAAGATTTCTAGATGCAAAATTCAATCTTGCATAATTTTTTTGTATGATCATCCATAAACTTAAACCATGCGTAGGGTAATTTGTTATCATTAAGTTAATCCTCTCCTAAGATTGTGCAACATGTTCATGATTGATACGTCTCCAAAGTATCTATAATTTTTGATTGTTCCATGCTATTATATTATCAACCTTGGATGTTTATATGCATTTATATGCCATTTTATATTATTTTTGGGACTAACCTATTAACCTAGAGCCCAGTGCCAGTTTCTGTTTTTTCCTTGTTTTAGAGTATCGCGGAAAAGGAAAATCAAACGGAGTCCAATTGACCTGAAACTTCACGGAACTTATTTTTGGAAGGAAAGCAACCCAGGAGACTTGGAGTCCACGTAAGGGAAGCAACGAGGAAGCCACGAGGCAGGGGGGCGCGCCCACCCCCCTGGGCGCGCCCTCCACCCTCGTGGGCCCCTCATGGCTCCCCTGACGTACTTCTTCTGCCTATATATCTCCATATACCCTAAAACGATCAAGGAGCACAATAGATCGGGAGTTCCGCCGCCAGAAGCCTCCGTAGCCACCGAAAGCCAATCTAGACCCGTTCAGGCACCCTGCCGGAGGGGGAATCCCTCTCCGGTGGCCATCTTCATCATCCCGGTGCTCTCCATGACGAGGAGGGAGTAGTTCTCCCTCGGGGCTGAGGGTATGTACCAGTAGCTATGTGTTTGATCTCTCTCTCTCTCTCTCTCTCTCTCTCTCTCTCTCTCTCGTGTTCTTGAGGTGATACGATCTTGATGTATCGCGAGCTTTGCTATTATAGTTGGATCCTATGATGTTTCTTCCCCCCTCTACTCTCTTGTAATGGATTGAGTTTCCCCTTTGAAGTTATCTTATCGGATTGAGTCTTTAAAGATTTGAGAACACTTGATGTATGTCTTGCCGTGCGTATCTGTGGTGACAATGGGATATCACGTGATTCACTTGATGTATGATTTGGTGATCAACTTGCGGCTTCTGCCCATGAACCCATGCATAGGGGTTGGCATACGTTTTCGTCATGATTCTTCGGTAGAAACTTTGGGGCACTCTTTGAGGTTCTATGTGTTGGTTGAATAGATGAATCTGAGATTGTGTGATGCATATGATATAATCATACCCACGGATACTTGAGGTGACATTGGACTATCTAGGTGACATTAGGGTTTTGGTTGATTTGTGTCTGAAGGTGTTATTCTAGTACGAACTCTAGGGCTGTTTGTGACACTTATAGGAATAGCCCAACAGATTGATTGGAAAGAATAGCTTTGAGGTGGTTTCGTACCCTACCATAATCTCTTCATTTGTTCTCCACTATTAGTGACTTTGGAGTGACACTTTGTTGCATGTTGAGGGATAGTTATATGATCCAATTATGTTATTATTGTTGAGAGGACTTGCACTAGTGAAAGTATGAACCCTAGGCCTTGTTTCAACACATTGCAATACCGTTTACGCTCACTTTTATCATTCATTACCTTGCTGTTTTTATATTTTCAGATTACAAAAACTATTATCTACTATCCATATACCACTTGTATCACCATCTCTTCGCCGAACTAGTGCACCTATACAATTTACCATTGTGTTGGGTGTGTTGGGGACACAAGAGAATCTTTGTTATTTGGTTGCAGGGTTGCTTGAGAGAGACCATCTTCATCCTACGCCTCCTACGGATTGATAAACCTTAGGCCATCCACTTGAGGGAAATTTGCTACTGCCCTACAAACCTCTGCACTTGGAGGCCCAACAGCGTGTACAAGAAGAAGGTTGTGTAGTAGACATCAATGATCAAGTTGCTTAAAATTAATTATATCATTCTTAAGGGAGATGATCTTAGCGGGAGGAAAATACTTGGAAATAAAAGTATCCTTATAGTTATTCCATGAATCAATGTTATTTTTAGGCAAGGATGAAAACCAAGTTTTAGCACGATCTCATAGTGAGAATGGAATTAACTTCAATTTAACAATATCATTATCCACATCTTTTTGTTTTTCACATCCCACAATTCAACGAAAGTATTAAGATGAGATGCATCATCTTCATTAGGACTACCAGGAAATTGTTCTTTCATAACAAGATTCAATAAAGTGGCATTAATTTCATAAGATTCCGCACAAGTGGCGGGAGCAATTGGAGTACTAATAAAATCATTATTATTAGTGTTGGAAAAGTCAGACAACTTAGTATTTTCTTGAGACATCATGACAAAGCAAGCAATCTAGCACACAAGCAAACAAAAAGCAAATAGAAAGACAAACAGAAAGAAGGCAAATATTTTTGTGTCTTTCTATAAACATTTTAGAAGTGAGGGAGAGGAAAACGAGAGGGAAGCGCCCAATAATGTTAATGCAAGAGGCGAGAGTTTATTATTGGTACTTGGTAGGCTTGATGTAGAACCTCCTCGGCAACAGTGCCAGAAATCCTTCCTGCTACTTATTGACCTTGCATTGGTTTTTCCCTTGAAGAGGAAAAATTGATGCAACAAAGTAGAGATAACTATTACCCTCAGTTAAGAACCAAGGTATCAATCCAGTAGGAGGAACACACAAGTCTCCAATGATTGTACCTACACAAACAAACAAGTACTTGCACCCGATGCGATAAAGGGGTTGTCAATCCCTTCACGGTTACTTGCTTGGATGAGATCTGATAGAGATAGTTATAAAAGATAAATACAAGTGCAAAATAAAGTAAAGGTAAACAAATTGCAGCAAGGTATTTTTGGGTATTTGGTTTTATAGATATGAAAATAATATGATAATAATAGACTAGGGGGCCATAGTTTTCACTAGAGGCTTCTTTGTTAAAAGAAAGCATACGGTGGGTAAACAAATTACTATTGAGCAAGTGATAGAAAAGCACATAATTATGACGACATCTAAATCAAAGATCATGGTTAGGAAATTTATAGTAGTGAACTCGCTAGGATAGCCACCCCTATCCCTCCCCGCGCCGCGTGCCACTCTGGCTGCGGCGGCCGCCCCGCGCTGCCGCCCAGCATGGGCTCGCTGCCTCTTCCGCTCTCCAGCACCAGCTCCGGACCGCGGGGCAGTCCCACACCCTCCTCCCCTAGCCCCTTCGAGGTGCCAGACTCCCTGGATCTCGGGGCTCGCCATCCCCATATCTGGTTTCCGCGCCGCGCCTGCTTCTGAGGGGTGAATGCTCTGCAGCCGTCACTCCAGTCGATCGGGCGGATCCTAGCTCGTCCCCTACTCGACGCCTACAGTCCATTGATACGTCTACCCAACGTATCTATAATTTTTGATTGTTCCATGCTATTATATTATCTGTTCTAGATGTTTAATGGGCTTTAATATACCTTTTCATATTATTTTTGGGACTAACCTATTAACCAAAGGCCTAGTGCAAATTTCTGTTTTTTTGCCTATTTCAGTGTTTCACAGAAAAGGAATATCAAATGAAATCCAAACGGAATGAAACCTTCGGGAGAGTTATTTTTGGAACAAATGTGATCCAGGAGACTTGGAGTGGATGTCAAGAAAGAAGCAAGGAGGCCACGAGGCAGGAGGGCGCGCCCAGGGGGGTAGGCACACCCCCACCCTCGTGGGCCCCTCACAGCTCCACCGACATATTTGTTCCTCCTATATATATATCCGTATACCCCGAAAACATCAAGAGCACCACGAAACCCTATTTCCACCGCCGCAACCTTCTGTACCCGTGAGATCCCATCTTGGGGCCTTTTCCGGCGCTCCGCTGGAGGGGGAATCGATCACGGAAGGCTTCTACATCAACACCATAGCCTCTCCGATGATGTGTGAGTAGTTTACCATAGACCTTCGGGTCCATAGTTATTAGCTAGATGGCTTCTTCTCTCTCTTTGGATCTCAATACAAAGTTCTCCTCGATTCTCTTGGAGATCTATTTGATGTAACTCTTTTTGTGGTGTGTTTGTTGAGATATGATGAATTGTGGGTTCATTATCAAGATTATCTATGAACAATATTTGATTCTTCTCTGAATTATTTTATGCATGATTTAATATCTTTGCAAGTCTCTTCGAATTACCAGTTTGGTTTGGCCTACTAGATTGATCTTTCTTGTAATGGGAGAAGTGCTTAGCTTTGGGTTCAATCTTGCGGTGTCCTTTCCTAGTGACAGCGGGGGCAGCAAGGCACGCATTGTATTGTTGCCATCGAGGATAAAAAGATGGGGTTTATATCATATTGCTTGAGTTTATCCCTCTACATCATGTCATCTTGCCTAATGCGTTACTATGTTCTTATGAACTTAATACTCTAGATGCATGCTGGATAGTGGTCGATGTTTGGAGTAATAGTAGTAGATGCAGAATCGTTTCTGTCTACTTGTCGCGGATGTGATGCCTATATACATGATCATGCCTAGATATTCTCATAACTATGCTCTTTTATATCAATTGCTCGACAGTAATTTGTTCACCCATTGTAGAATTTGCTATCTTGAGAGAAGCCACTAGTGAAACCTATGGCCCCCGGGTCCATCTTCCATCATATTATTTTCCTATCAACATGCTATTTCTATTAAGCAATCTTTATTTTCCAATCTATACAAAAAATACCAAAAATATTTATCTTATTATCTCTATCAGATCTCAGTTTCGTAAGTGACCGTGAAGGGATTGACAACCCCTTTATCGCGTTGGTTGCGAGGTTCTTGTTTGTTTGTGAAGGTACTAGGCGACTTGCGTGTAGTCTCCTACTGGATTGATACCTTGGTTCTCAAAAACTGAGGGAAATACTTATGCTACTTTGTTGCATCACCCTTTCCTCTTCAAGGGAAAACCAACGCATGCTCAAGAGGTAGCAAGAAGGATTTCTGGCACCGTTGGCGGGGAGGTTGCACCAAGTCAACTCAAGACATACCAAGTACCCATCACAAACTCTTATCCCTTGCATGACATTATTTGCCATTTGCCTCTCGTTTCCCTCTCCCCCACTTCTAAAACGATTTTCGAAAACCTTTGCCTTTTCTTTGCCTTCTTCCTATATGTATCTGTGTTTGTGTTTCCATGTGCCTTCCATTTGCTTGCATCTTTGCTTGCTAAAAATCTATTGATATGGATCCACTTAAAGTGTTCTACTTGGATCATCTTCTATCCTTATGCGCTCGTGCTGAAACCCCAACTAGCCTGGTTTATGGGAAATCTTTAGATGAGCATGCTCATTTTGTGCATCACCATTTGTCTGAAAAAGGGAGACTCTTATGGGATCAAATAAATAGATTGGTGTGTTATGCTTGGAATCTTTGTGAAATTTACGATTTTACTTGTTGCTCTAAGAACCCAGAAAAACACCTCCCCTACCTATGTCAGTTTAATGATAATGAAATCTTATCTTCTAATGCAAAGGGCGTTTATAGTTACTACGATATCAAACAAATTTAAGAATTTGTTGCTTTTAAGGGTGCTTATGAAGTTGCTTCATTGATTGAAAAGTATGATATTACTCTCTACGAATCTGAAAATTTTGACATACTTAAATATTGCTATGAAAACTATGCTTATAATGTCTATGTCAAAGAACTTATTGAAAGAATGACCGTTGCTTCGGAAGAAAATAATGATATGCATGAATCTATAAATAATTATGATTCTGATGATTTGATTGAAATATCCCTTGATGAACATGATGCTTGCTATTCTTGTGGACATGATGCCAATATTTATGAAGATGAATTTGCTATAGTTCCTTTTGTTAAACATGAGATTGTTGCTATTGCAACCATACTTGATAGTCCCTTTGATGAAAGCATGATTACAATGATTTTATTATAAATTCTATTAATGTTGATTGTGTTAATGATATGCAAAACCCTAAGCTTGGGGATGCTAGTTTTTCTATGTCCACCACTTGTTGCAATGATCATGATTGGGGTGATTCTTCTTATGATCTTGAGAATTTATTTAAGCCCCATGATGAATATAAGATTGATAATAATGTTTGTAATAATATTGAAAGTGGGTTTGGAAGAGTGTCAACTTTAGATCCCACATATTTGAAAAATGTTCAATCTTATGAAGTTTTTAATAAAAGTGGGTTTCGAGAGGTCCTCACTTTAGTTAATGTTAATCCCACTATTCTGAAAGAGTGTCAACTTTGCATGCATGTGGATCATGTTGAAAATATTTTATGTGATAGCTATTTTGTTGAATTTGCTTATGATCCCACATGTAATTATTATGAGAGAGGAAAATATGATTGTAGAAATTTTTATGTTACTAAATTACCTGTCGTTATGTTGAGATTGCTATTGTTTCTTTCCGCTTCCTTGCATATGCTAGTTTTTGCTTGCTATGATAATTTTTTCCTTTAAGATGCCTATGCATAGGAAGTATCTTAGACTCAGATGTGTTTTTCACATGTTTCATGATGCTTTCTTTGTGCTTCAATTATTGTCTTTCAGGTGAGCATCATTGAAGTTATCAATGCCTAGCTAGGGGCGTTAAACGATAGCGCTTGTTGGGAGGCAACCCAATTTTATTTTTGTTTCTTGCTTTTTGTTTATGTTTAGTAATAAATAATTCAGCTAGCTTCTGTTTAGATGTGGTTTTATGATTTTAATTAGTGTTTGTGCCAAGTAGAACCTTTGGGAAGACTTAGGGGAAGTCTTTGCGATCTTGCTGTAAAAAACAAAAACTTTAGCGCTCACGAGATTTGATGCCATTTTTTATTGGAGAGTGCGATTAGGTTGATTCTTTTTGCAGATGATTAATAGACAAATTCCTCACGTCCACCAATTTATTTCAGAATTTTTGTGGTTACAGAAGTATTCGAAACCTACAGATTACTACAGACTGTTCTGTTTTTGATAGATTCTGTTTTTCGTGTGTTGTTTGCTTATTTTGATGAATCTATGGCTAGTATCAGGGGGGTATGAACCATAGAGAAGTTGGAATACAGTAGGTTTAACACCAATATAAATAAAGAATGAGTTCATTACAGTACCTTGAAGTGGTTGTTTGTTTTCTTATACTAACGGAGCTCACGGGATTTTCTGTTGAGTTTTGTGTTGTGAAGTTTCCAAGTTTTGGGTAAAGATTTGATGGATTTTGGAATAAAGAGTGGCAAGAGCCTAAGCTTGGGGATGCCCAAGGCACCCCAATGTAAAATTCAAGGACAACAAAAAGCCTAAGCTTGGGGATGCCCCGGTAGGCATCCCCGCTTTCATCTTCGTCTATCGGTAACTTTACTTGAGGCTATATTTTTATTCACCACATGATATCTGTTTTACTTGGAGCATCTTGTATAATTTGAGTATTTGCCTTTTAGTTTACCACAATCATCCTTTGTGTACACACCTTTTGGAGAGACACACATGAATTGGAATTTATTAGAATACTCTATGTGCTTCACTTATATCATTTGAGCTAGGCAATTTTGCTCTAGTGCTTCACTTATATCTTTAAGAGCACGGTGGTGGTTTTATTTTATAGAAATATTGATCTCTCATGCTTCACTTATATTATTTTGAGAGTCTTTTAGAACATCATCATAATTTGCTTTGGCTATAAAATTAGTCCTAATATGATAGGCATCCAAGATGGGTATAATAAAAACTTTCATAAAAAGTGCATTGAATACTGTGAGAAGTTTGATACTTGATGATTGTTTTGAGATATGAAGATGGTGATATTAGAGTCATGCTAGTTGAGTAGTTATGAATTTGAGAAATACTTGTTCTAAAGTTTGTGATTCCCGTAGCATGCACGTATGGTGAACCGTTATGTGATGAAGTCGGAGCATGATTTATTTATTGATTGTCTTCCTTATGAGTGGCGGTCGGGGACGAGCGATGGTCTTTTCCTACCAATCTACCCCCCTAGGAGCATGCGCTTAGTACTTTTTTTCGATAACTAATAGATTTTTGCAATAAGTATGTGAGTTCTTTATGACTAATGTTGAGTCCATGGATTATACGCACTCTCACCCTTCCACCATTGCTAGCCTCTCTAGTACCGTGCAACTTTTGCTGGTACCATACACCCACCATTTACCTTCCTCAAAATAGCCACCATACCTACCTATTATGGAATTTCCATAGCCATTCCGAGATATATTGCCATGCAACTTACCACCGTTCCGTTTGTTATGACACGCTTCATCATTGTAATATTGCTTTGCATGATCATGTAGTTGACATCATATTTGTGGCAAAGACACCTTGATAATTCTTTCATACATGTCACTCTTGACTCATTGCACATCCTGGTACACCGCCGGAGGCATTCACATAGTCATATTTTGTTCTAGTATCGAGTTTTAATTTTTCGAGTTGTAAGTAAATAAAAGTGTGATGATCATCATTATTAGAGCATTGTCCCAAGTGAGGAAAAGATGACGGAGACTATGATTCCCCCACAAGTCGGGATGAGACTCCGGACGAATTCTATAAAAAGATAAAAAAATGAGAGAAAAAGAGAGAAGGGACAATGCTACTATCCTTTTACCACACTTGTGCTTCAAAGTAGCACCATGATCTTCATGATAGAGAGTCTCCTATGTTGTCACTTTCATATACTAGTGGGAATTTTTACATTATAGAACTTGGCTTGTATATTCCAATGATGGGCTTCCTCAAAATGCCCTAGGTCTTCGTGAGCAAGCAAGTTGGATGCACACCCACTTAGTTCTTTTGTTGAGCTTTCATACACTTATAGCTCTAGTGCATCCGTTGCATGGCAATCCCTACTCACTCACATTGATATCTATTGATGGGCATCTCCATAGCCCGTTGATACGCCTAGTTGATGTGAGACTATCTTCTCCTTTTTGTCTTCTCCACAACCACCATTCTATTCCACCTATAGTGCTATGTCCATGGCTCATACTCATGTATTGCGTGAAGATTGAAAAAGTTTGAGAACATCAAAAGTATGAAACAATTGCTTGGCTTTTCATCGGGGTTGTGCATGATTTAAATACTTTGTGTGGTGAAGATAGAGCATAGTCAGACTATATAATTTTGTAGGGATAACTTTCATTGGCCATGTTATTTTGAGAAGACATGATTGCTTTCCTAGTATGCTTGAAGTATCATTATTTTTATGTCAATATTAAACTTTTGTCTTGAATCTTTCGGATCTGAACATTCATGCCACAACAAAGCAAATTACATTAAGAATTATGCTAGGTAGCATTCCACATCAAAAATTCTGTTTTTATAATTTACCTACTCGAGGACGAGCAGGAATTAAGATTGGGGATGCTTGATACATCTCCAAGGTATCTATAGTTTTTGATTGTTCCATGCTATTATATTATCTTTTTTGGATGTTTAATGGGCTTTAATGTACCTTTTTATATTATTTTTGGGACTAACCTATTAACCAAAGGCCCAGTGCAAATTGCTGTTTTTTTGCCTATTTCAGTGTTTCGCAGAAAAGGAATATCAAATGGAATGAAATCTTCGGGAGAGTTATTTTTGGAACAAACGTGATCCAGGAGACCTGGAGTGCAGGTCAAGAAAGAAGCGAGGAGGCCACGAGGTAGGAGGGCGCGCCCAGGGGGGTAGGCACACCCCCACCCTCGTGGGCCCCTCACAGCTCCACCGACGTACTTCTTCCTCCTATATATACCCATATACCCCAAAAACATCCAGGAGCACCACGAAACCCTATTTCCATCGCCGCAACCTTCCGTACCCGTGAGATCCCATCTTGGGGCCTTTTCCGGCGCTCCGCCAGAGGGGGAATCGATCACGGAGGGCTTCTACATCAACACCATAGCCTCTTTGATGATGTGTGAGTAGTTTACCACAGACCTTCGGGTCCATAGTTATTAGCTAGATGGCTTCTTCTCTCTCTTTGGATCTCAATACAAAGTTCTCCTCGATTCTCTTGGAGATCTATTTGATGTAACTCTTTTTGTGGTGTGTTTGTTGAGATATGATGAATTGTGGGTTCATTATCAAGATTATCTATGAACAATATTTGATTCTTCTCTGAATTATTTTATGCATGATTTAATATCTTTGCAAGTCTCTTCGAATTATCAGTTTGGTTTGGCCTACTAGATTAATCTTTCTTGCAATGGGAGAAGTGCTTAGCTTTGGGTTCAATCTTGCGGTGTCCTTTCCTAGTGACAGCAAGGGCAGCAAGGTACATATTTTATTGTTGCCATCGAGGATAAAAAGATGGGGTTTATATCATATTGCTTGAGTTTATCCCTCTACATCATGTCATCTTGCCTAATGCGTTACTCTGTTCTTATGAACTTAGTACTCTAGATGCATGCTGTATAGCGGTCGATGTGTGGAGTAATAGTAGTAGATGCAGAATTGTTTCGGTCTACTTGTCACGGACGTGATGCCTATATACATGATCATGCCTAGATATTCTCATAACTATGCGCTTTTCTATCAACTGCTCGACAGTAATTTGTTCACCCACCGTAGAATTTGCTATCTTGAGAGAAGCCACTAGTGAAACCTATGGCCCCCGGGTCCATCTTCCATCATACTATTTTCCTATCAACTTGCTATTTCTATTTTGCAATCTTTATTTTCCAATCTATACAAAAAAAATACCAAAAATATTTATCTTATTATCTCTATCAGATCTCAGTTTCGTAAGTGACCGTGAAGGGATTGACAACCCCTTTATCGCGTTGGTTGCGAGGTTCTTGTTTGTTTGTGCAGGTACTAGGCGACTTGCGTGTAGTCTCCTACTGGATTGATACCTTGGTTATCAAAAACTGAGGGAAATACTAACGCTACTTTGCTGCATCACCCTTTCCTCTTCAAGGGAAAACCAACGCATGCTCAAGAGGTAGCATCCATCATCGTCATCCCATCCCCTGCGAATAAGCTTGCCATTTCTAGCGTGGATAATGGCTGGACCGAGGTCCACTCGCGGAAAAACCGCAAGCCCTCCCAAGATCCGACGGCTCCTTGCCTGCCGCATGCAGCACACCGCTCGGACTGGTGGCCGGCTTTCAATGCGGTGGGTGGCCACGAGGCCTTCTTAAGCAGGTTCCGGGGACGCTGCTTCCGCTGCCTCAGCAAACACCACCGTCGGAAAGATTGTCGAGATCCCCTCCGTTTGTGTCATCTATGATCTCCTAGGCTATTTTGCCTGTGAGTGCCCCCAAAATCCTCGCAATGGCCGCGACGACTCTGCTTCTAGTAGGCTAGGCCCTCTTCCTGCCCGCACCCCCGTCCACGGACGCCTCCGCTTCCCCACCTTGCCCCCGACCACCCCGAGCCCACCCACCGCGGTGACCATGGCTGAGCTGAGCCTGGTTGACCCCACTCATTGCCCCCGCGCTAGCCACAAAGTAGGAGTGTCCACCCCAGCCATTGAGTAGAGCATCTTCTTCCTTCTCCGCCATGCCATCACGCTGCGCGCCACTGACGGCATGTGCGCTACCTCGCCAATGGCTGTCGGCCGAGCTCTGGAGGCGCAGCTCTGCGTCCCGCCACACCATCTGCGGGTGACAGCGCACAACCCGGAGGACTTCTTCGTCATCTTCACTTAGCCAGCCCACCACGACAACGCGGTTCGCCGTGGCTCCCTGCGCGTCGATGGTGCTAACTTCGCCATCGCACCGTGGGGGGAGAATGACCACGCGGGCCACGACACCTTCAACCTCCATGTGCGCTGCGTCATCGAGCACCTACCCCAAAAATACTGGATGCTGGAGGGCGTCCAAGAGGTCTTCGGCGACAAGGTGCTCATCGACCGGCTGGATAGCCGCACCCTGGAGCACGATCACACCAAGACTTTCGCCTGCTGGGTGTGGGTCTGGGACATGCTGTTCATCCTGACCCGGCACACCTACTGGAAGCTGCCTCAAGGCGCCGGCAGGGTGGAGGAGATGGACGGCTTCTCGCCTCCGGACCGCAGAGTGGCCCTGCCGCCCAGTGCGGAGTGCTACGACTTCCTCATCCACGTCGACAGGGTCAAAGACTGGTCCCATCGCTCCCCGAGATCGTCGCACTCCGCTCAGAGTGGCCTGCCCTCCTTCGACTTCGACCACGACGACGATCTGCCCCGCACCCTTCCCGGCACCTGGATCATGCATGTCAAGGACGGTCAGCCCATGGAGCACCATCGCCGTCAGCATCGCGCCCCTGTGTTGGACACGGGCTGCCGCGGGCTCCTTGGGGAGGCCCCCGTCGTGACCACAATGGTCAGGGTGGGGGTGGCAGCAGCCGCCGGTCCTGGAAGGACACGCTGTTGGGCCGGTGCCGCGGCCAAAATGCCCAGACCGATCATGGCGAGGCCACGAGTACGGAGCGTCAAAGCAGCCGCTCCCCTGGGCTCGTCACTCTAGGAGCACCAAAGGCCACGGGCAGCACGACGGCCGCTCATCCACACAGGCCTACCCAAACATGAAGCAGCAAGGAAAAGCAAAGCTCGCCAGCCAAGTCCACATCCCATCCCCCACCGCACCCACGCGTGCTCCGACGGCGGCTCCGATCGGCTCCAGCACCACGCAAGATGACATTGCAGTGTTCTTCGCCACTGCAGAGAAGGCGCTCGCTGCGCCCTCCATGGGCGACGCGACCACCGTGCTCCTAGACGAGGAGATCGCCATCTCCATCGTGGCGCCCCTTGAGTTCCAAGACCGCGCCAAGCCAGAGAAGGGTAAAAACGCGGCCAGGGAGCCGGACGTGTTCAGCCCCACGCTCTCCGGGCTGCGCCACGCCCCGGAGCACTTCAGCTGCCAGGCTCCGTCGCGCACTGACACGGTCGCCCTCCAGCTCGGCGCAGTGACCCAGCAGGTCCAGCTCCCGGAGATCGCTGAGCTAAGGGAAGCTCCACGACGCCTCTTCACCGACAAGCCTGCCTCCCTGCTCGGACAGGCGCCAGCCAAGCGCAACTCTGCCCCGCCAAAGTCAAGGGCAACCTCTGTCCCTCCCCCATGGCAGAGCGCACGCCAAGCTGCCCAAAACTGCAAGGTGTATGTGGCGCAGCGCTACTCGCTCAGGCTGGTGCAAGGCCTCGGGCTGCTGGGACCAAAGGAACGGATGATGAAGAAGGCGACAGAAGCTCTCATCTGCAAGTTCGACGAGCCCCTCTCAGACGATGACATCGCCATCATCGCAAAGCCCACCAACATGGAAAAGGGCACTCTCCGCATCGCGACGGGGCTCAACGGCCCTGATGGAATCACCGAGGAGGCTACAGTGTGACCATGTTAGTGTGGCTAGGTTTCATTAGTATTAGTTGTAGCTTCCGGCGACGGCCAACACTCGGCTGGCTGGAGTTAGGATCGGTTTCCCTCTATTGTACTAGTTGTAGATTGTGGCTCGATTCGTGCCGTCGTAGTTTGGGGCCCTGTTGGTGGTCGATGGCGTCCCCCGGAGAGATGGTGGGTGTACCAGTGCAATATCTATCTTAGTAAGTGTAGTCGCCAGAGATCTCTTGTGTGTCCCCATGAGTGAAGCCTCTCCACCCCCCCGATCATGACCTGGAATGTGCGCGGTGTAAACTCCCCGGCGAAGAGGGAGGCAGTGCGGGAAGTGGTTGCAGCTCACCGCACCGCCATCCTTTGCCTCCAAGAGACAAAATTAGATGTTTGGACACCGGAGCTTGTATGCGACATCGGTGGTGGCACCCTGCTCGGCTGTGCTGTGCTGCCGGCCATCGGCACGCGCGGCGGTGTTGCCATCCTTTGGAACAAGGACATAGTCTCAGTAGAGAACCATGCCATAGGTCAGTTCGCGATCACGGCGAAGATCACCCTCGCCTGCAACCTCATGCATTTCTGGCTCACCACGGTTTACAGACCGACTGACGACACGAGCAAAGACGACTTCCTCGCCGAGCTAGCCAAGACTACACCACTAGCCGCCGAGCCCTGGCTTATTAATGGTGACTTCAACTTAATATATGAGGCCAGAGACAAAAACAACCACAACCTAAACAGGAGGCTTATGGGCCGTTTTAGAGTTGCGATCGACGGAGCAAGGCTACGCCAAATCAAGTGCAGCAATCACAGATTCACCTGGAGTAGCGAGAGGGAAAACCCAACCTTAGTTAGCATTGATAAGTTCTTCGACAACTCTCCTTGGGAGGCCCTGTTCCCACACGTCCTCCTCATCGTGGCGTCCACCGCGTGCTCGGACCACCGCCCGCTGCTCCTTGTGGATGCGATAGGGCCTCGTCGGTGGGGAGGTTTCAAATTTGAATCCTTCTGGCCGCGGTTCCCATGCTTCCTCGACACAGTCGCCGCTGCCTGGTCATGCCCGACGGCCTCGACCTGTACCTTCTCTCGCCTCCGCACCATGATGAGCCGAACTGCCAAGGATCTTCGCATTTGGAGAAGAAACCTGATTGGTGACACAAAGCTCCAATTCCACATCGCTTGCAAAGTCATCTTGCGCCTTGATGTGGCCCAGGAGCGACGGTGGCTCACGGCAGCCGAGGCTGAGCTTAGGAAAGGGCTGAAGATCAAGCTTATGGGCCTTGCAGCGATCGAGCGTTGCAAGAAAAGGCAAGCCTCCCGCCTCACCTGGCTGCACACAGGCGACACCCCCACCAAGTTTTTCATTGCCAAAATCAGCTCAAGAAGGCGCCAGAACTTCATCCATGCTCGGAAGGTTGGAGAAAATGTGGTGACGACACACGCAGAAAAGGAGAAAGCAATGCACGATCACTTCAACAACATTTTGGGCACCCCCAACACCGGCCCACATTGATCAACTGGGATCAACTTCAAATGCCATTGGTGCAAGGAAGTGGGCTGGACAACCCATTTACAGAGGAGGAAGTATGGGCTGCGATCAAGGACTC
The DNA here is from genome assembly GCF_018294505.1 of Triticum aestivum. Lineage (NCBI taxonomy): Eukaryota > Viridiplantae > Streptophyta > Magnoliopsida > Poales > Poaceae > Triticum > Triticum aestivum. Next base: position 383,410,256 of record NC_057803.1, on the reverse strand, counting down.
ACCAGCTCAAAAATCGCCAGGTCCGGACGGCTTTTGTGGTGTGTTCTTCTAAGCATGTTGGAGTACCATAGAGGAAGATATCATGCAAGATTTCCACCAATTCTACCACCTGGCCGAGCAAAACTTTGGGGCCCTGAACTCCGCGGTCATCGCACTCATCCCCAAGAAAGATGGAGCGGAATGCATTGGTGACCATAGGCCGATTAGCCTGATCCATTCTATAGCGAAGCTGATCTCCAAGGTGCTCTCGATCCGTCTAGCCGTGGTGGTGCAATCCATCATCTCGCCCGCACAGACGGCCTTTCTGAAGGCTAGATGTTTGCATGATAGCTTCGTCTACGTCCAAAACTGCGTCAAGAGCCTGCACCGTAGAAAGACACCGGTAGTTCTCCTCAAGCTAGATATCTCGAGAGCCTTTGACAATGTTTCCTGGGAATATCTCCTAGAACTGCTCATGACGCTAGGGTTTAGTTCCCGCTAGAGGGATTGGATCATGTTGCTTCTCGCCACCTCATCCTCGGCCTTCCTGCTCAAGGGATCGCCAGGCGTGCAAATCCTCCATCGCCGAGGGCTGCGACAGGGTGACCCCTGTCCCCTCTCCTCTTCATCATCGCGATCGACACCATCCACCGCCTACTCCTAGCCGTTGAGGAGGCGCTCGAGATCATTCCGGTGCCAGGTAGAGAGATCAAGCTCAGAGTGAGCCTATATGCTGACGACGCTATAATCCTCGCAAACCCTGACAAGGAGGAAATTGACCACCTGATGTGCATCCTCCATAGATTCGGTGACACCTCAGGCCCGCGGATAAACCTTGCAAAATCCACGACCACGCCGATCCACTACAACAACATCGACCTAGGGTGAGTTCTTCAAGCTTTCCGCGGCCCGATCGCCCATTTTCCGATTAGATACCTAGGTCTACCCCTCACGACGGGCCGGCTTCGACTAGTCCATCTACAATTCATCCTCGACCGGATCCGTGCCCGGCTGGCGGGTTGGAAGGGACGAATGCTCTCCATTGCGGGCAGGCGCATCCTCGTGTGCTGCGTCCTCACTGCCCTACCAACCTTCGCTCTCACCGTGCTGCGAGTCCCCATGAAGCTCCTGAAGGAAATTGACAAATGCAGACGAAGTTTTCTATGGGGGAAGGACCGAGAGCTCTCTGGCGGCAGCTGCAAGGTCAACTGGGAACGAGTCTGCTCCTCAATCGAGCATGGCGGGCTCGGTGTACTAAACCTATCAAAGTTCAGTCACGCGCTCCGGCTGCGTTGGCTCTGGCACAACTGGAAAACTGCCTCTCGCCACTGGGTGGGAACGGAGCCCCCGTGCGATGCCTCAAACCAAGCACTGTTTAACGCCGCAATGACGGTGACCATTGGCAATGGCAAGATGGCGAGCTTCTGGCATAGCTCATGGCTAGGGCCAGTGCTGTTGAAGTTCTGCTTCGCAACCCTCTTCAAACATTCAAGGCTCAAGGGCAGAACGCTGGCTCAGGCTATTGCCGGAGATCGATGGGTCATGGACCTGGTGCATGGCAACACAAACGACCTAGTCAGCAAGGTTTTAAACCTGCATCATCTTATTTAGCATCAGCAGCTCGCCCTCTAGGCTGAAGAACAAGACCAGGTGCGCTGGGACTTTGAAGATCAGGCCAATACAGCTCCCACTCGGCTTACACCCTCCAGTTCTTGTGATCGACGACCGACATGCATCAAACCCTGATCTGGAGTGCTTGGGCTCTGGCTAAGCTCAAGATGTTTGCATGGCTCCTTCACCAGAACCGGCTATGGTGCAACAACCGTCTCCAACGTAGGGGCTGGACTAATGACTATTTTTGCCAGCTCTGCCTCACAAACCTTGAGAGCTCCACACACCTGTTCTGGGAATGCTCTTTCACGAAGACAATTCGAGCCAAGCTGTCTTCTTAGCAGCACTGCCAGGGTTTGAGCTGGGCCAGCGAAACCAACGACAACAACTCTCTGGAAAGGGTGGAAGCCATGGTCTCCGCGACACGACCAACATTCACAAAAGGAATAAAATCCTTTATAATGCCTGCGCTATGGAAAATCTGGCAGCAAGACAACAACTGCGTTTTTAGGAGGAAGAAGGCAAGGGTGTGTGTCGGTGTCAAAACCGGCGGATCTCGGGTAGGGGGCCCCGAACTATGCGACTAGGATCGATGGTAACAGGAGATGGGGGACACGATGTTTACACAGGTTCGGGCCCTCTCTATGGAGGTAATACCCTATGTCCTGCTTGATTAATCTTGATGAATATGAGTGTTACAAGAGTTGATCTACCACGAGATCGTAATGGCTAAACCCTAGAAGCCTATCCTGTATGACTATGGTAATGAGTAAATCCTTTCTGGACTAACCCCTCCGGTTTATATAGACATCGGGGAGGGGGGAATCTAGGGTTACATAGAGTCGGTTACATAAGAAGGAATCTTCATAGTCGGTCGCCAAGCTTGCCTTCCACGCCAAGGAGAGTCCAATCCAGACACAGGTACAGTCTTCGACCTTCATGTCTTCAGAGCCCATCAGTCCAGCCCACGGATAACAGGGCGGACGCCCGAGAACCCCTTAGTCCAGGACTCCCTAAGTAGCCCTCGGACCAGTCTTCAATAGCGAGGTGTTCGGCACACAAATTGTCTTCGGCATTGCAAGGCGGGTTCCTCCTTTAATGATCTCCAAGTGATGTATTCGGCCATCGGTTCAATGTCGCTCCCCTCGGCTTCTGCGCGTTAAATAACTTCGCCTTCCATGTGTCAAGCGAAGGTGGAAGGTCAGGGTATTTTTGCAGACAACACCCCGTCCATGCAAGGAACAACACCTATTTAAGAGATTGGATCCTAGATCCATTCGGCACCACGTAGAGGAAATCCCCGGAAACTGCTTAGGAGAAACCATTACAGCATGGCTAGTGCCCCCAGCTCCTCCACCCGTTCCGGCCTAGAGAAAGGCCAGTGGGAGAGGTGTTCGGTGTCCCACAGTCAATTGACGAAGCTGCAGACGCAGGGATTTCTTCCCCCCGCAGATCTAGTTTCTGTTCGAGCGGGGCTAGATTCCTTCAATGGTGAGATTCAGGTAGAGGACTTCCCCAATCCATCCGGGGGAGAGCGAGTATGTTTCGTCCCCTACCTACTAAGGGGCGTTGGATTTACCATTCATCCGTTCCTCCGAGGGCTTTTGGAATACTATGGCCTCCAGCTGCACAACTTCACCCCTGCCCCCATCCTGCACATTGCGGGTTACGTCGCTTTATGCGAACTATTCCTGGGTATCGAGGCTCATTTCAAGCTATGGAGGAAGTTGTTCTGTCTCGTCCCGCGTAATCACGAGGGGTCAATATTTGAAGTGGGCGGAGCCGAAGTATGGCGTATCGCCGATACTGGATATCTGTCCGGCACACCAAGGAAGGCAGCTAAAGAATGGCCTTCCGAATGGTTCTATATTGAGGACATCGCGCTTCCTGACCCAGTTCGAAAGGGTCTTTCTGAATTTGCAAGCGTTCCGCTGAAGAAACGCCACAGTTGGCGTCCCCGGAGTCTTGAAGAGGATGACAGCGTAGAAGTTTGCCAGCTTATGAGCAAGATAAAGACGCTCGCTCAGTCCGGACTCACAATAGTCGAGGTAATGGCAATTTCCATAGTGCGAGGGGTTCAGCCGCTACAATACAGAGGGCTACCCATGTGGCACTACAATGGAGAGGATGACTCCTCCCACTATGGCTGGAAGGGTCCGGATACCCCCGTTGCTCTGGCCAAAATATTGGCCGAGCTGTTTAAAGGGGAGGAAGAGGAGTTTCTTCACATTAAGTGCAGGGACAGGTATTCTATGTATGATCCTCCCAGTTGGGTAAGCCTCAACCCCTCTATTCCACTCATTCCACTTCCGGATTACTTTTGATAAATTTCTAGTCTGTTTGTTATGACAGCACTGGCGGAAGGTCACCGAAGGACTTCATAGTCCTGCCCCACAGCCGGAGATCCACAACCGGGAGCTAGATCCTGGGTTTGAAGAGGATCCAGATATATTCGTGGTGCTTGCGGAGGGAGTGTTTTACCAGACAAGCTATGATGGCATAGAAGTGGCCATCACCGCCGACTACCCTGGCCTTCTTCCTGCTTAACATGTAAACAATTAAGAAACACCCTCTCTAAAAGAGTGCTCTTATTCTGCCTCACCCACCACACTATATCGTGCTTCACAGGGAGACGTTCGGCAATTTCGGAGAGATCGGCTCCCGTGCCGGGCAAGCCTTCGAAGAGGAAGGCGGGTGAAGACACAGCCAGGCCTTAATCGAGGAGGTACAGATAAACATGCCTTTCAGCAGTCGCATCCGACTGTGACTCGTGTGTTTGTTTGGTTACAGGGAGAAGGTTCGCCGAACTGTGTCCGGGGACCCGGTCGGTGGTGTTCCCAACAACCGGGATTTATATCCAATCGGGGAGACTGGGGCTAGTGCAGGAACATAGCCAGACTGCCCTTCGGCCGAGGGTTCGGAAAATATGTCCGTCACCAACTCAGAGGTAGAGAGTGCCCTGAACCATCGACGCTGCAGGGCTGTCTTGCGAGACCCCAAGTTCTCGGAGGAGGCTTTTAATGCCTTTAGCTCAGGCGACGCATACATCTGAGCTGCCCGAGATGGGCTTAGAAGAGCCACGAAGCAATATCTGACAGATGTGCAAGTAAGTTTTCTTTGGCAAAAAAGGATAACCATATTCCCGTTGCCCCTGAGACTAAAAGCAGTTGGCACAACTGATTTAAGGATCGTTATACGACCAGGTCCTTACAGAGAAGAATTGCTTACTAGCCCAGGAGCTGGAGCAGTGCTGGGAGCAGCTAAATGCTGCTACTGCCAAACTGGAAAACATTAAGAAGTCATCTTCTGGTAATGTTCCCCTCCACTGAGGAACAATAATTGTATACCAACTGTGCTAATTCTGCTGCTGATCGCATAATAGGGTCGCCTGATCAACTTGAAGAGAAGTTGAAGATCGCCCAAGAGGGAGAAAAAGAGGCGAAAATGCAACACGCCGCAGGCGAGCGTGTGCTGACCCGCGTCAGGGATGAGAAAAACAAGCTACAGGATTCCAACACTACATTGGGTGAAGAATTGAAAGATGTTCGAGCCCAGCTAGCCGATCCCGTGAAGGAGAACAAGAGGCTGTGGGGCGGCATATTCAGTATGTGTTCGAACTATTTTTAAAGTAGTTCAGAGATAAATGGGACTGATATATTCATGTTTGCAGGTATATTGATAGGACGTCCTGAAGAGGAGGTGTCTGGATCATCGAGTGATCTGCTGCAAAGACAGTCTCAAGTGCACGAGCATGCCCGGATGGCCATGCGGAGCGTTGCCAAGGCCTTATGGCCATCCGCCTCCCCTCCAGGAAGTATGGAGGAGCTTCTAGAGCTGTTCAAGGGAGTGCGGCGGCGTATCCGACTATGGAAGATATCGGCCTGCCGAGAGGGCGCGCGAGGGGCCTGGGCCATGGTGAAAACGCGATATACCAAGCTGGATCCAAATTACATAGCCCGGGTTGGACCGTTAGGGTCAAATGGGGAAGAAATTCCCGTTAGTTTAGTATATGACGAAGTAGAGGTGGCCACCAAATATTCCCAACAGGATTGTAAGTTAGACTGCCTGTTGGAAGGTGTAGAGGAGGAGGTGTTCGAGTCCAAGTGACCATGTACTTTCCTCATTATGTGGAACTCTAGCTGAATTGTATATCATTTGTCATGGCGGACCTTTCGCTTCAACCTCCGGACCCAAAGGTGCGGAGTGTTTCCGAATACCTTCGCGGACGAATAGGCCGGGGTATGCCTGGAAAACTAGGCGTAGGGGTCATAGTTGCTTGAACTGACAAGTTGTATCTGGCTAGCTATGTTATATTACATTAATATCGTAAGAAACATCTTCCAGAGAGAATAGTTCCGTTAAGGGTTCCTTTCCCTGGGTGTGCATGCATTTAATGTACATGTCCAAATTGTGATGTGGGCACCACAGTTCGTATAACTTCTCGCGGTGCACAATGGAGTGAGTTTAAAAAACATCTTTAATTCACTGACCAAATATTCCCTTAAGAACACTAGCTTTCAGCTTCACCCAGTCTGAGGTACACATTCGGATGACCGGCCAGTAGCAATCGCAAAGGTCCTCCCTTTATGCCCTAGCCGAACTAAAGGGAACGTAGGGCATAAGCACAGGAGCCTGGCAACCCAGCTTGGCCAGAACTTAAGTCATATCGAAGCATATAGGGCAAAGAAAAGGTACATATGGAAAAACTCATATGTGAGGAGCTTAATGCTCAAGGAATGACAAGAACCTCTGTCCAAGAAGCCCCCAGGTAAAAGTGACGTACATATTTAGAGATGTATGTGTGAATGGTGTGTGGTCTAGCCGTACCAAAACGTTAAAGCGAAAAAGAAGAAAGTATCAGAAAAGTGAGAAAAAATAATGGAAACTACAGGGGAGGAGGAAACGAACAAGGGGTTTGGCGCTAAGCATAGAATGTAACACCCACGATGCGGCTATATCTCCCACGTGTCGGAGCACGACTTAGAGGCATAACCGCATAGTAGGAATGTCGCAAGAGGGGTAATCTTTACACATCCCATGTACTAAATAAGAAAGGGATAAAGAGTTGGCTTACAATCGCCACTTCACACAATACATAAATATATCATACATCATCCAAAATACAATCAATGTCCGACTACGGAACCAAATAAAGAAAGACAACCCCAAATGCTAGATCCCCGAATGCCCCAACTGGGCTCCTCTACTGATCATTCGGAAAAGACACATAGTAACGGCCCGAATCCTCGTCGAACTCCCACTTGAGTTCGGTAGCGTCTGCAGTGGCATCATCGGCACCTGCATCTGTTTGGAAGTATCTGTGAGTCACGGGGACTCAACAATCTCACACCCTCGCGATCAAGACTATTTAAGATTAAAGGAAGGAAAAGGGTAGTGAGGTGGAGCTGCAGCAAGCACTAGCATAATGGTGGCTAACTTAAGCAAATGAGAGCGAGAAGAGAAGCAAAGCACGGGCGAGAAGCTAATAATGATCAAGAAGTGATCCTGAAACTACTTACATTCAAGCATGACACGAGACCGTGTTCTCTTCCTGGACTCCGCCGAAAAGACACCATCACGGCTACACACGCGGTTGATTCATTTTAATTAAGTTAGGTGTCAGGTTCTCTACAACCGGATATTAACAAATTCCCATCTGCCCATAACCGCGGGCACGACTTTTGGAAGTTCAAAACCCTGCAGGGATGTCCCAACTTAGCCCATCCCAAGCTCTCACGGTCAACGAAGGATATTCCTTCTCCCAGGAAGACCCGATCAGACTCGGAATCCCGGTTACAAGACATTTCAACAATGGTAAAACAAGACCAGCAAAGCCTCCCGATGTGCCGACAAATCCCGATAGGAGCTGCACATATCTCGTTCTCAGGGCACACCGGATGAACACTACGTACAACTAAAACCAACCCTCAAGTTTCCCCATGGTGGCGCTGCAAGTGGCTCTGTTTTGGACCAACACTCAGAGGAACACTGGCCCGGGGGTTTAAAATAAAGATGACCCTTGAGTCCGCGGAACCCAAGGGAAAAGGCTTAGGTGGCAAATGGTTAAACCAAGGTTAGGCCTTGCTGGAGGAGTTTTATTCAAGGCGAACTGTCAAGGGGTTCCCATAACACCCAACCGCGTAAGGAACGCAAAATCAAGGAACATAACACCGGTATGACGGAAACTAGGGCGGCAAGAGTGGAACAAAACACCAGGTATAAGGCCGAGCCTTCCACCCTTTACCAAGTATATAGATGCATTAAAGTAGGCAAGATATAATAATGATATCCCAACAATATCCATGTTCCAACATGGAACAAACTTCAACTTCACCTGCAACTAGCAACGCTATAAGAGGGGCTGAGCAAAGCGGTAACATAGCCAAACAACGGTTTGCTAGCAAAGGTGGGTTAGATGCTTGTCATGGCAATATGGGAGGCATGATATAGCAAGTGGTAGGTATCGCGGAATAGCAATAGAGCGAACAACTAGTAAGCAAAGATAGAAGTGATTTCAAGGGTATGGTCATCTTGCCTGCAAAGTTCTCCGAGTTGACGAAAGCTTGATCCTCGTAAGTGTACTCTACGGGTTCCTTGATCACGCACTCGTCTCCCGGCTCTACCCAAAGCAAGAAAACAAGAAAATGAAACAACAATCAACCACGGTGCAATGCGCAAGAAACATGATGCAAAACATGGCATGATATGCGGGATGTGATATGCAATGCATGTGCGTGCTTCGGAAGGGAAATAATGAACCATGCGTCAACTTGGAAAACCAAGTGTGCCGCTGGAAAGATGAGTTGATTTCGGTCAAAATCGATATAAAGATCACCGGAATCGGATGCACGGCTTGCAAATGGCAAACAAAACAAGAATGGCACAATTCTGCGATTAACAGCATGATGCCATCTAGAATGCAACAAGAAACTAAGCTACTGCACTCCAACATAACAACAAATCACATGGAAGCGATCTACTCAAGATGCTTGACAAAAGATGAACACTGAGCTACGACTAAATCACACAAGAGCAGGTCCAAACAAGCATGGCAAAAGTGCAAAAGATATCAGCATCACAGACTTAGTGAAAATACTAACATGCCAGGAATTAACATCAGGAAGCAACGTTTAGAGCAAGCAAACAATATGCTACAGGAACATATCATAGCAAAACAAGGCATGGCATGAATCTACTAAATGCATAGAACAAAAGTACCTTACTGACCAAGAGTCAAAAGTGCACAGAAAATATGATGGCACGCATGTAAACATAGCAAGTTTCGTTAACAGATTCAGACTTAGCAGAAAACTGAGCATGGCATCAACAGAATTACGAAGGCATCTTTGCGAGCTTGATTCACTCATCACAAAGCCTTGCATGACAAACTAAGCATACTACTAGCAAGAAGACATGATCATAATGCTAACCATGGCAAGACCAAGTTTATAGCATGCTTGGATCAACTACAACAACCATGGAAAAATTGATTAACATGTAAACAATCTACCAGGAACATTATATAGCAAAAGTAGAGCAAGAATAAGTCATGCTAGGGCACTCCATAAATGCAAACAGGGGCATGGATGGATAGATCATAACCATATGTCAAAATCGTCCTTACTGAAGATACTCAAAACAAGCATGGATCTCACTGTAGCAACATGAATACATGGCATAAAAATAACAGCAGAGCAATGACTTAGTGAAATTCTAAGTCTCTGAAATCAGCAATATCATGAGAGCTACTTTGCATGCTTGTGATAGTCACCAAAAATATCACAAAAATACATGGCAAACACCCCTGTAAAGATGGCATGGCATAGACCAAAACACTTGTAGAGATCATGTACATATCAAGCACACCACAAATGTGGCAAAAATGACAAATGCTCATAAACTGCTTAGAATCAGCATCTAAAATTTTATAGCACTCTTGCATCAATGATTTGGGCATCAAGATGGACTCAAACAAGCATTTCACAATGGAACAAAATTAAGAGCACATCATGATGAACATTTTGATATATCACATGCACGAAACGGAGCTACGGATGAGAAGTTATGGCATGATGAACAGGGCATAACAAAACAGAGGAAAATACTTAGAGATATTTTAGACCTCCAGATCTAGGGTTCGTCGGTGCGGAAGTCGAGGTTCCCCTGGATCTCGCCGGATCCGGGAAGGAGAGGGCCGGAGATGGAGGAGGGGGCTCGTCGGAATGCTCGGGCCTCGCCGAAGTGGAGCTTGGGGAGGAGGTGGAGGTCGGGCGCGGCGGCGTGGAGTGAGGAGCGGCGGTGCGGTGGCCGGAGGCGGCACCGGGGTGAGGCGGCGGTGGCCGGCACGGGGCAAGGCGTGGCGCCTGCGGCGGGGCAAGACGGCGGGCGGTGACGCGTAGAACGGCGGGCGGCACAGCGGGATCGAGCGGCGGTGGCTCGCGCGGGCCCGCGACGGGCCTGACGGGACGCGGCGGCGCGGAGGCGATGTGGGGCCAGGTGGAGGGCGCTGAGTGGCTCGAGGCGGCGACGCGATTTCGTCCGGCGCGGGCGGACGTGTCCGTCGGTGTGAGGAGGGGATTTTTAGGGTTTGGACCCGGATTTGGACGGGGAGGACATATTTACACCTAGAAGGAGGTGGGAGTGTCCAAATGAGGTGTAGCTTTTGACCACGCGATCGTGATCCGACGACGGAGGACATGGGATAGGTTTGGATGGGTTATTGGGCCACTTTGGAGGGGTGTTGGGCTGCAACACACAGGAGGCCTTTCCGGTTCCCCGGTTACCCGTTGGAGTATCAAACGGACTCCAAATGGCACGAAACTTGACAGGCGGTCTACCGGTGGTGTACCAAGGCTGCTTGGAAAATCTCGGTCCATTCCGAGAAGGTTTAACACCCACTCACGAAAAGAGGCAAAAGGGGGGCGCCGGAGGACGTAGGAGTGTCGGATTGCAAAACGGACAACGGTGAAAAAGCTCGGATGCGTGAGACGAACACATATGCAAATGCGATGCACATGATGACATGATATGAAATGCATGACATGAACAAAATGCAAAACGAAGACAAATCCCAACCATGAGGAATCTCATAACTTAGAGCTGAAAATGGCAAGAGTCGGAGTACACATATGGCAAGTTACATCCGGGGTGTTACAACACTCCACCACTATGAAAGGATCTCGTCCTGAGATCTAGGACTGAAAGAACTCCGGATATTCGGAACGGAGGTGGTCCTCGCGTTCCCAGGTGGCTTCTCGGTCGGAATGGTGTGACCACTTCACTTTCAGGAATTTGATAGACTTGTTGCAAGTCTTGCGCTCGGTTTCTTCAAGAATAGCAACAGGATGCTCATGATAAGACATGTCTTCTTGGAGATCAATCTCTTCGAAGTTGATGGTGCGGTCAGGAGTCTTGAAGCACGTGCGAAGGTGTGACACGTGAAACACGTCGTGCACATTTGTGAAGTTGGATGGAAGATCAAGTTGATAGGCGAGATTGCCTCTTTTGCCAATGATCTTGAAAGGACCCACATATCTAGGGGCAAGCTTCCCTTTGATACCGAAGCGACGAGTACCTTTCATTGGAGAGACACGGAGGTAGACATGGTCTCCGATCTCGAAAGCCAAGTCACTATTCTTGCTATCATAGTAACTCTTCTGGCAAGATTGCGCGACTTTGAGATTTTCACGGATGACTTTACACATTTCTTCAGCTTCTGTGATTAAGTCATTGCCAAGAAGTTGGCGTTCACCAGTCTCTGACCAATTAAGAGGAGTATGGCACTTTCTGCCATAGAGAATCTCGAATGGGGCCTTGCCTGAGCTTGCTTGGAAGCTGTTGTTGTAGGAGAACTCGGCATATGGAAGACAATCTTCCCACTTCATACCGAAATAAATGACACAAGCCCTGAGCATATCTTCAAGAATTTGATTGACTCGCTCGACTTGTCCACTAGTTTGAGGATGGAAGGCTGTGCTGAAGCGAATGTTGGTGCCCATGGCCTTCAGAAAGGAGTCCCATAACTTAGAAGTGAAGAGGCTTCCACGATCTAAAGATATCAACTGCGAAATGCCATGCAAGGAGACAATCCTGGAGGTATATAGCTCTGCCAACTGAGCTGCTGTGATAGATTCTTTGATAGGAAGAAAATGAGCCACTTTTGTAAGCTTGTCGATGACAACAAAGATAGCATCATTTCCATGCTTGGACTTGGGAAAACCAGTCACGAAGTCCATCTCAATATGGTCAAACTTCCATTTTGGAATGGCAAGAGGTTGGACGAGACCAGCTGGCCGTTGGTGTTCTGCTTTCACTCTTTTGCAGACATCACATTCATTCATGAATTGAGCAATTTCTCGCTTCATTCGAGTCCACCAATATGACTGCTTGAGGTCATAGTACATCTTCGTACCCAGGATGAATGGATAGGAGGGAATTGTGAGCCTCATTCATATTGACTTTATGTAGATCACCCTTAGGAACCACAATTCGGTCCTCGAAGAATAGAGTATCTTTGTCATCAAGGGGATAGCACTTGTACTTGGGTTGGCTCTTAGCGATCCCATTTTTCACATTCTTCACCATTGCATCAAGAAGTTGTGCCTCACGAATTTGATCTTCCAAAGTAGGAGAGACTATGAGGTTGGCAAGAAATCCTTGAGGAACAACTTGGAGATTAAGTTTGCGGAAAGCTTCACAAAGGACCGATTGGAAGGGCTTGAGAATTAAGCTGTTGCAGTAAGCCTTCCTGCTCAAAGCGTCAGCAATGACATTGGCCTTACCTGGAGTATATTCGATACTCGGGTTGTACTCTTGAATCATTTCGACCCAACGAGTCTGCCTGAGGTTGAGGTTGGGTTGAGTGAAGATGTACTTGAGGCTCTTATGATCAGTGAAGATGTCCACTTTCCTTCCCAATAAGAGATGTCTCCATGTGAAAAGAGCATGGACAACTGCCGCCAACTCGAGCTCATGAGTGGGGTAGTTCCTTTCGTTGGGCTTCAACTGGCGAGAGGTATAGTCCAGAACTTTCTTCTGTTGCATTAACACAACAACGAGACCTTGCAGGGAGGCATCACAGAAAACTTCGAATGGTTTGGATTCATCAGGAGAAGTCAGAACTGGAGCTGTGACTAGCTTCTCTTTGAGGGTGTAGAAAGCGACGTCACACTCTGGCGTCGAGACATACTTCACATGCTTCTGGAGGAGGCTGGAAAGAGGCTTTGCAATCTTAGAGAAATTCTCAATGAATCTTCGACAATAGCTTGCAAGCCCAAGAAAGCTGCGGAGCTGCTAGACATTCTGAGACGGTTCCCAATTCACAATTACAGACACCTTCTCATGATTAACAGCAATGCCCTTGGCCGAAATGATATGGCCAAGGTAGAGACCTCATCGAGCCAAAACTCACACTTTGAAAACTTCCCATAGAATTGATGCTCTCTGAGTTTGTGCAGCACCAATCTCAAATGTTTGGCATGATCCTCCTTTTTCTTGGAAAAGACCAAAATATCATCGACATACACCAAGATGAAATCATTTGTGTAAGGGTTGAAGATGAAGTTCATCATGCGAGAGAACGTTGGAGGAGCATTGACAAGACCGAAAGACATGACAATATATTCATAAGAACCATAGCTTGTTCTGAATGTTGTCTTGGGGATATCTTGTTCATGAATCCGAATATGATGATAACCCATATGGAGGTCAAGCTTGGAGAATACTTGTGCACCTTTAAGTTGCTCGAAAAGCTCATTGATGTTGGGAAGTGGGTACTTGTTCTTTATTGTCTTCTTGTTCACTGGGCGGTAGTCAACACAAAGTCGGTCCATGCCATCCTTCTTCTGGACAAAAAGAACACCACAACCCCATGGAGATGAAATCGGTCTGATCAGACCCAGACGCTCTTGTTCATCGATCTGTTTCTTCAATTCCTTTGGTCCAAGATTGTAAGGACGTTTGCAAACAGGTTCCGTGCCAGGCTCAAGATCGATGATGAATTTAACTGGCCAGTGAGGAGGCATTCCTGGAAGCTCTTCTGGAAAGACGTCTTGATATTCACAAATGACTGGAATCTGAGAGATGGCATCCAACTCGCCCTTCTCATTGAGAGAAAACAGTCGAATGATATCATCACGAGCAGCATAGATGATCACATCCTCAGACGAGTGCGTCAATTGAATCTGCCTGGCTGCACAATCAAGCTGAGCCTTGTGCTTAGAAAGCCAGTCCATGCCGAGAATTAGATCCATATCCGAGTCACCAAGACCAATAGTAGAAGACAAAAACTTATAGTCGCCCATCTCGATAGACACGTCCGGGACGCAATTGTTAGATGTCATTTGCTTCCCCGGGGACACAATCTTCAACGGGAAAGGAATCTTTTCGGTCACAAACTCATGCTTGGCAACAAAAGGTCTTGAAATGAAAGAAAGCGATGCACCAGTATCAAACAATACTTTTGCAGGAAAAGAGTTCACTGGAAGGTTACCCATGATCACTTTTGAAGAGTCCTCTGCGTGAGCTGCGTTCATCATGTTGACCTTTGCAAACTTGGAATTATGCTTGACCACTGCATTGCTGGCAGATCTCACAGGAGGAGGAGGCGGAAGGCGCCTTTGGTTGAAGCATTTGTTTGCATAGTGCCCTTTCTGCTGACACTTGTTTTTTTTGACAGAAAGACTGTAAGGGAGCCCCCTACAGTATAATTGGTGCAACAAACCCGAATTACAAGTACCATGCCTTGATCCTGGGTGGGTGGGAAGGCGTCAACCCCTTCCACCACTAGGCTATGCCTTAGTTTGCGTGCTGCTGGCACTTGTTGCAAATAACCTCTGAGAGCGGACGGTGATAAGGAGCACTTGACCTTGGAGCATGAGACGGAGCTTTGTTCTAATAGCCCGGGTTGAGTGGGTGGGAAGATCCATTGCCACCTTTACTCTTCTGCTGGTAAGGCTGATGAAACGGAGGAGGAGTAGGCAACCATAATTTCTGTTGCTTAGCTGCCACTTGAGTTGAAGAAGAAGATGGAGTTGCATCCCTGACTCTCTTCTTAGAAGCATCGCACTTGAGCTGAGCGGCTTCTTGCTTTAGTGCCATGTTGTAGAATTCATCATACTTCGTCGGCTCAAAAAGCACGAGAGCTAGTTGCAGATCTTCTCTGAGGCCACCTCTGAATTGATAAATCATGCTCTTCTCGTCAGTGATGTCTTGTTTAGCGAAGCGAGCGAGCCTCTGAAACAGGATGTTGTATTGGTAAATAGACATGCTTCCTTGCTTGAGATTGCGGAACTCCTCGCGCTTACTCTCGGCAACACTTTGAGGAATGTGGTGAGCTTTGAAGTCTCGGAAATCATCCTAGGTAATCACACGACCTACTTTGGAATCTTTGTATTGTTGATACCACTCAGCTGCTTGGTCTTTGAGTTGAAACGAAGCAAACTTGACAAAGTCCTCAGGCCTGACATTGCTACACTCAAAATGTTTGCAGATATCCACGAGCCAATCTTCGGCGTCTGTGGCCTCGACACAGTTACTGAAGGACTTCGGCTGGTTTGCTAGGAACTGATTGAGGGTAGCAAACTGAGCTTGATTGTTGCCTTGGCCTTGATTTCCTTGGTTGCGCTCTTGCAAGAGTTGCAAAAGCATATGGGTGTTGGCGTTGGTGGCGTCCATGACAGCTTGCCATGCCTTCAGAGGTGGAGGTGGTGGCGGAGGTTCCGGATTCTGACTCGTTGGAGGAGCCATCCTGAAGAGGTTGACATCCGTTAGCATCTTGAAAGACATATATTCAAGCTGAATCAATGGATCAAAATTGCAACATATAGCCTTAACATTCGAACAAGAATGAACGAATGAATTCCAAAGTAAATCATCACACTTCCATAAGTTGAGAAGCCACTTAGATAAAGGTAGATGAATAAAGCAACAAGGTACGGATATGAACAAATAATTGGTAAGGATTACCCAATCACAAACCAAATATCTGCGGGAAGAAATACTAGAGCTACATGAATTCCCACCTATAAAACTACCGACACTTTCTGGTTATGCAATCAGGTGTTGGGGATACAAGGGAAGCATAATATCTCACCCAAAACTAGCAAATCCTACATCCAGCTGTATCCATCATTCAACACATAACCAAGAAACCTTCGGAAATCATTTTCCTGAACCTTCAAAAAGCATCCATTATATGAGTTATGGCAATACTCCCGAACTCCCGCCCCAGTACTGGGTGGCGTCGAGGTTATCTCACCAACAACTGCATAAAGGAGATTTTCGATGTCAATGAACTCAGGTATTCCAGAATTGCAACGATAAAATTGTGACGACAACACCTCGGAGCTCAACTCCCCGGGACACTGCCACAACCCCTAAATGTCAGGAGGCACCAAGAACAATGTTCTCGTCACAAAACCATCGAAATGATTCCAAGATACCCGCATGATCCTAATTTTTTTAGTGAAATTTGAGGAGAGAAGAGTCAAAACTGTACATCAGGATGCCTCACCAGAGCGATGAAGGGACTAAGGAGTAAAAAGAATCCTACTCTCCGATACATATAATCCTAAGACTCAAAACATTTTTCTAGACTCAACAACGTCAGCGATTCAATCAAGCAGGGGGCTCCTAAGTCGGGGAAGGCTCTGATTACCAACTTGTAACACCCACAATGCGGCTATATCTCCGACGTGTCGGAGCACGACTTAGAGGCATAACCGCATAGTAGGCATGTCGCAAGAGGGGTAATCTTTACACATCCCATGTACTGAATAAGAAAGGGATAAAGAGTTGGCTTACAATCGCCACTTCACACAATATATAAATATATCATACATCATCCAGAATACAATCAAGGTCCGACTACGGAACCAAATAAAGAAAGACAACCCCAAATGCTAGATCCCTGATCGCCCCAACTGGGCTCCCCTACTGATCATCCGGAAAAGACACATAGTAACGGCCCGAATCCTCGTCGAACTCCCACTTGAGTTCGGTAGCGTCCCCTGCACTGGCATCATCGACACCTGCATCTGTTTGGAAGTATCTGTGAGTCACGAGGACTCAGCAATCTCACACCCTCGCGATCAAGACTATTTAAGCTTAAAGGAAGGAAAAGGGTAGTGAGGTGGAGCTGCAGCAAGCACTAGCATATTTGGTGGCTAACTTACGCAAATGAGAGCGAGAAGAGAAGCAAAGCATGGGTGAGAAGCTAATAATGATCAAGAAGTGATCCTGAAACTACTTACGTTCAAGCATAACACGAGACCGTGTTCTCTTCTCGGACTCCGTCGAAAAGACACCATCACGGCTACACACGCGGTTGATTCATTTTAATTAAGTTAAGTGTCAGGTTCTCTACAACCGGATTTTAACAAATTCCCATCTGCCCATAACCGCGGGCATGGCTTTCGGAAGTTCAAAACCATGCAGGGGTGTCCCAACTTAGCCCATCACAAGCTCTCACGGTCAACGAAGGATATTCCTTCTCCCAGGAAGACCCGATCAGACTCAGAGTCCCGGTTACAAGACATTTCAACAATGGTAAAACAAGACCAGCAAAGCCTCCCGATGTGCCGACAAATCCTGATAGGAGCTGCACATATCTCGTTCTCAGGGCACACCGGATGAACACTATGTACAACTAAAACCAACCCTCAAGTTTCCCCGAGGTGGCGTTGCAAGTGGCTCTGTTTTGGACCAACACTCAGAGGAGCACTGGCCCAGGGGTTTAAAATAAAGATGACCCTTGAGTCCGCAGAAACCAAGGGAAAAGGCTGAGGTGGAAAATGGTAAAACCAAGGTTGGGCCTTGCTGGAGGAGTTTTATTCAAGGCGAACTGTCAAGGGGTTCCCATAACACCCAACCGCGTAAGGAACGCAAAATCAAGGAACATAACACCGGTATGACGGTAACTAGGGCGGCAAGAGTTGAACAAAACACCAGGCATAAGGCCGAGCCTTCCACCCTTTACCAAGTATATAGATGCATTAAAGTAAACAAGATATAATAATGATATCCCAACAATATCCATGTTCCAACATGGAACAAACTTCAACTTCACCTGCAACTAGCAATGCTATAAGAGGGGCTGAGCAAAGCGGTAACATAGCCAAACAACGGTTTGCTAGGAAAGGTGGGTTAGAGGCTTGTCATGGAAATATGGGAGGCATGATATAACAAGTGATAGGTATCGCGGCATAGCAATAGAGCAAACAACTAGCAAGCAAAGATAGAAGTGATTTCGATGGTATGGTCATCTTACCTGCAAAGTTCTCCGAGTTGACGAAAGCTTGATCCTCCTAAGCGTACTCAACGGGTTCCTCGATCACGCACTCGTCTCCGGGCTCTACCGAAAGCAAGAACACAAGCAAAGGAAACAACAATCAACCACGGTGCAATGCGCAAGCAACATGATGCAAAACATGGCATGATATGCGGGATGTGATATGCAATGCATATGCGTGCTTCGGAAGGGAAAGAATGAACCAGGCATCAACTTCGCAAACCAAGTGCGCCGCTGGAAAGATGAGTTGATTTTGGTCGAAATCGATATAAAGATCACCGGAATCGGATGCACGACTTGCAAATGGCAAGCAAAACAAGAATGGCACAATTCTGCGATTAACAGCACGATGCCATCTAGAATGCAACAAGAAACTAAGCTACTGCACTCCAACATAACAACAAAGCACATGGAAGTGATCTACTCAAGATGCTTGACAAAAGATGAACACTGAGCTATGGCTAAATCACACAGGAGCAGGTCCAAACAAGCATGGCAAAAGTGCAAAAGATATCAGCATCACAGACTTAGTGAAAATACTAACATGCCAGGAATTAACATCAGAAATCAACGTTTAGAGCAAGCAAACAATATGCTACAGGAACATATCATAGCAAAACAAGGCATGGCATGAATCTACTAAATGCATAGAACAAAAGTCCCTTACTGACCAAGAGTCAAAAGTGCACAGAAAATATGATGGCACACATGTAAACATAGCAAGTTTTGTTAACAGATTCAGACTTAGCAGAAAACTGAGCATGGCATCAACAGAATTACGAAGGCATCTTTGCGAGCTCGATTCACTCATCACAAAGCCTTGCATGACAAACTAAGCATACTACCAGCAAGAAGACATGATCATAAGGCTAACCATGGCAAGACCAAGTTTATAGCATGCTTGGATCAACTACAACAACCATGGAAAAATTGATTAACATGTAAACAATCTGCCAGGAATATTTTATAGCAAAAGTAGAGCAAGATTAAGTTATGCTAGGGCACTCCATAAATGCAAACAGGGGCATGGATGGATAGATCATAACCATATGTCAAAATCATCCTGACTGAAGATGCTCAAAACAAGCGTGGATCTCACTATAGCAACATGAATACATGGCATAAAAATAACAGCAGAGCAATGACTTGGTGAAATTCTAAGTCTCTGAAATCAGCAATATTACGAGAGCTACTTTGCATGCTTGTGCTAGTTACCAAAAATATCACGAAAATACATGCAAAACACCCCTACAAAGATGGCATGGCATAGACCAAAACACATGTAGATATCATGTTCATATGAAGCACACCACAAATGTAGCAAAAATGACAAATGCTCATAAACTGCTAAGAATCAACATCTAACATTTTATAGCACTCTTGCATCAATGATTTGGGCATCAAGATGGACACAAACAAGCATGTCACAATGGAACAAAATGAAGAGCACATCATGATGAACATTTTGATATATCACACGCACGAAACAGAGCTACGAATGAGAAGTTATGGCATGATGAACATGGCATAAAAAAATAATAGAGGAAAAGACTTAGAGATATTTTAGACCTCCAGATCTAGGGTTCATCGGTGCGGAAGTCGAGGTTTGCCTGGATCTCGCCGGATATGGGAAGGAGAGGGCCAGAGATGGAGGAGGGGGCTCGCCGGAGTGCTCGAGCCTCGCCGGAGTGGAGCTTGGGGAGGAGGTGGAGGTCGGGCGCGGCGGCGCGAAGCGAGGAGTGGAGGTGCGGTGGCCGGAGGCGGCGCCGAGGTGAGGCGGCGGTGGCCAGCGTGGGGCAAGGTGTGGCGCCTGCGATGGGGCAAGACGGCGGGCAGCGGCGCACAGAACGGCAGGCGGCACAGCGGGATCGAGCGGTGGTGGCTCGCGCGGGCCCGTGGCGACACGGAGGCGATGCGGGGCCAGGTGGTGGGCGTTGAGTGGCTCGGGGCGACGGCGCGATTTCGTCCGGGATGGGCGGACGTGTCCGTCGGTGCGAGGAGGGGATTTTTAGGGTTTGGACCCAGATTTGGACGGGGAGGACATATTTATACCTAGAAGGAGGTGGGAGTGTCCAAATGAGGTGTAGCTTTTGACCACGCGATCGTGATCCGACGACGGAGGACATGGGATAGGTTTGGATGGGTTATTGGGCCACTTTGGAGGGGTGTTGGGCTGCAACACACACGAGGCCTTTCCGATTCCCCGGTTAACCGTTTGAGTATCAAACGGACTCCAAATGGCACGAAACTTGATAGGCGGTCTACCGGTGGTGTACCAAGGCCGCTTGGAAAAGCTTGGTCCATTCCAAGAATGTTTAACACCCGATCATGAAAAGAGGCAAAAGGGGGGTGCCGGAGGACGTAGGAGTGTCGGATTGCAAAATGGGCAACGAGGAAAAAGCTCGGATGCATGATACCAACACGTATGCAAATGAGATGCACATGATGACATGATATGGAATACATGACATGAACAAAATGCAAAACGAAGACAAAACCCAACGACGAGGAATCTCATAACTTAGAGCCGAAAATGGCAAGAGTCGTAGTACAAATATGGCAAGTTACATCTGGTGTGTTACAACACTCCACCACTACGAAAGGATCTCGTCCCGAGATCTAGGACTGAAAGAACTCCAGATATTCGGGTCCTCACGTTCCTAGGTGGCTTCTCGGTCGACATGGTGTGACCACTTCACTTTCAGGAATTTTATAGACTTGTTGCGAGTCTTGCGCTCGGTTTCTTCAAGAATAGCAACGGGATGCTCATGATAAGACATGTCTTCTTGGAGATCAATCTCTTCGAAGTTGATGGTGCGGTCAGGAGTCTTGAAGCACTTGCGAAGCTGTGACACGTGAAACACGTCGTGCACATTTGCGAAGTTGGATGGAAGCTCAAGTTGATAGGCGAGATTGCCGCTTTTGCCAATGATCTTGAAAGGACCCACGTATCTAGGGGCAAGCTTCCCGACGAGTACCTTTCATTGGAGAGACACGGAGGTAGACATGGTCTCCGATCTCGAAAGCCAAGTCACTATGCTTGCTATCATAGTAACTCTTCTGGTGCGATTGCGCGGCTTTGAGATTTTCACGGATGACTTTACACATTTCTTCAGCTTCTGTGATTAAGTCATTGCCAAGAAGTTGGCGTTCACCAGTCTCTGACCAATTAAGAGGAGTACGACACTTTCTGCCATAGTTAATCTTGAATGGGGCCTTGCCTGAGCTTGCTTGGAAGCTGTTGTTGTAGGAGAACTCGGCATATGGAAGACAATCTTCCGACTTCATACCGAAATAAATGACACAAGCCCTGAGCATATCTTCAAGAATTTGATTGACTCGCTCGACTTGTCCACTAGTTTGAGGATGGAAGGCTGTGCTGAAGCGAATGTTCGTGCCCATGGCCTTCTGAAAGGAGTCCCATAACTTAGAAGTGAAGACGCTTCCATGATCTGAAGATATCAACTACGGAATGACATGCAAGGAGACAATCCTGGAGATATATAGCTCTGCCAACTGAGCTGCTGTGATAGATTCTTTGATAGGAAGAAAACGAGCCACTTTTGTAAGCTTGTCGATGACAACAAAGATAGCATCATTTCCACGCTTGGACTTGGGAAAACCATTCACGAAGTCCATCTCAATATGGTCAAACTTCCATTCTGGAATGGCAAGAGGTTGGACGAGACCAGCTGGCCGTTGGTGTTCTGCTTTCACTCTTTTGCAGACATCACATTCATTCACGAATTGAAAAATTTCTCGCTTCATTCAAGTCCACCAATATGACTGCTTCAGGTCATGGTACATCTTCGTACCCAGGATGAATGGATAGGAGGGAATTGTGAGCCTCATTCATATTGACTTTATGTAGATCACCCTTAGGAACCACAATTCGGTCCTCGAAGAATAGAGTATCTTTGTCATCAAGGCGATAGCACTTGTACTTGGGTTGGCTCTGGACGATCCCATTTTTCACATTCTTCACCATTGCATCAAGAAGTTGTGCCTCACGAATTTGATCTTCCAAAGTAGGAGAGACTATGAGGTTGGAAAGAAATCCTTGAGGAACAACTTGGAGATTAAGTTTGCGGAAAGCTTCACAAAGGTCCGATTGGAAGGGCTTGAGAATTAAACTGTTGCAGTAAGCCTTCCTGCTCAAAGCGTCAGCAATGACATTGGCCTTGCCTGGAGTATATTCGATACTCGGGTTGTACTCTTGAATCATTTCGACCCAACGAGTCTGTCTGAGGTTGAGGTTGGGCTGAGTGAAGATGTACTTGCAGCTCTTATGATCAGTGAAGATGTCCACTTTCCTTCCCAACAAGAGATGTCTCCATGTTAAAATAGCATGGACAACTGCCGCCAACTCGAGGTCATGAGTGGGGTAGTTCCTTTCATTGGGCTTCAACTGGCGAGAGGTATAGGCCACAACTTTCTTCTCTTGCATTAACACAACACCGAGACCTTGCAGGGAGGCATCACAGAAAACTTCGAATGGTTTGGATTCATCAGGAGAAGTCAGAACTGGAGCTGTGACTTGCTTCTCTTTGAGGGTGTTGAAAGCGACGTCACACTCAGGCGTCAAGACATACTTCACATGCTTCTGGAGGAGGTCCGAAAGAGGCTTTGCAATCTTAGAGAAATTCTCAACGAATCTTCGACAATAGCTTGCAAGCCCAAGAAAGCTGCGGAGCTGCTTGACATCCTGAGGCGGTTCTCAATTCACAATTACAGACACCTTCTCATGATTAACAGCAATGCCCTTGGTGGAGATGATATGGCCAAGGTAGAGAACCTCATCGAGCCAAAACTCACACTTTGAAAACTTCGCATAGAATTGATGCTCTCTGAGTTTGTCCAGCACCAATCTCAAATGTTTGGCATGATCCTCCTTGGTCTTGGAAAAGACCAAAATATCATCGACATACACCAAGATGAAATCATTTGTGTAAGGGTTGAAGATGAAGTTCATCATGCGAGAGAACGTTGGAGGAGCATTGACAAGACCGAAAGACATGACAATATATTCGTAAGAACCATAGCTTGTTCTGAATGCTGTCTTGGGGATATCTTGTTCACGAATCCGAATATGATGATAACCCATATGGAGGTCAAGCTTGGAGAATACTTGAGCACCTTTAAGTTTCTCGAAAAGCTCATTGATGTTGGGAAGTGGGTGCTTGTTCTTTATTGTCTTCTTGTTCAATGGGCGGTAGTCGACACAAAGTCGGTCCGTGCCATCCTTCTTCTGGACAAAAAGAACACCATGACCCCATGGAGATGAAATCGGTCTGATTAGACCCAGACGCTCTTATTCATCGATCTGTTTCTTCAATTCCTTTGGTCCAAGCTTGTAAGGACGTTTGCAAACAGGTTTTGTGCCAGGCTCAAGATCAATGACGAATTCAACTGGCCGGTGAGGAGGCATTCCTGGAAGCTCTTCTGGAAAGACGTCTTGATATTCACAAATGACTGGAATCTGAGAGATGGCATCCAACTCGCCCTTCTCAACGAGCGGCATAGATGATCACATCCTCAGACGAGTGTGTCAATTGAATCTGCCTGGCAGCACAATCAAGCTGAGCCTTGTGCTTAGAAAGCCAGTACATGCCGAGAATTAGATCAATATCCGAGTCACCAAGAACAATAGGAGAAGACAAAAACTTATAGTCGCCCATCTCGATAGACACGTCCGGGACGCAATTGTTAGATGTCATTTGCTTCCCCGGGGACACAATCTTCAACGGGAAAGGAATCTTTTCGGTCACAAACTCATGCTTGGCAACAAAAGGTCTTGAAATGAAAGAAAGCGATGGACCAGTATCAAACAATACTTTTGCAGGAAAATAGTTCACTGGAAGGTTACCCATGATCAATTCTGAAGAGTCCTCTGCCTGAGCTGTGTTCATCATGTTGACCTTTGCAAACTTGGAATTATGCTTGACCACTGCATTGCTGGCAGATCTCACAGGAGGAGGAGGCGGAAGGCACCTTTGGTTGAAGCATTTGTTTGCATAGTGCCCTTTCTGCTGACACTTGTTGCAAGTAACCTCTGAGAGCGGACGGTGATAAGGAGCACTTGACCTTGGAGCATGAGACGGAGCTTTGTTCTGATAGCCTGGGTTGGGTGGGTGGGAAGATCCATTGCCACCTTTACTCTTCTGCTGGTAAGGCTGACGAAACGGAGGAGGAGGAGGCAACCAGAATATATGTTGCTTAGCTTCCACTTGAGTTGAAGAAGAAGATGGAGTTGTATCCCTGACTCTCTTCTTAGAAGCATCGCACTTGAGCTGGTCGGCTTCTTGCTTCAGTGCCATGTTGTAGAATTCATCATACTTCGTCGGCCCAAAAAGCACGAGAGCTAGTTGCAGAACTTCTCTGAGGCCACCTCTGAATTGATAAATCATGCTCTTCTCGTCAGTGACGTCTTGTTTAGCAAAGCGAGCGAGCCTCTGAAATAGGATGTTGTATTGGTAAACAGACATGCTTCCTTGCTTGAGATTGCGGAACTCCTCATGCTTACTCTCGGCAACACTTTGAGGAATGTGGTGAGCTTTGAAGTCTCGGCGGAAATCATCCCAGGTAATCACACGACCTCCTCTGGAATCTTTGTATTGTTGATACCACTCACCAGCTTGGTCTTTGAGTTGAAACGAAGCAAACTTGACAGAGTCCTCAGGCCTGACATTGCTACACTCAAAATGTTTGCAGATATCCACGAGCCAATCATCGACGTCTGTGGCCTCGACACAGTTACTGAAGGACTTCGGCTAGTTTGCGAGGAACTGATTGAGGGTAGCAAACTGAGCTTGATTGTTGCCTTGGACTTGATTTGCTTGGTTGCGCTCTTGCAAGAGTTGCAAAAGCATATGAATGTTGGCGTTGGTGGTGGCCATGACAGCTTGCCATGCCTCCGGAGGTGGAGGTGGCGGTGGAGGTTTCGGATTCTGACGCGTTGGAGGAGCCATCCTGAAGAGGTTGACATCCGTTAGCATCTTGAAAGACATATATTTGGTAGCGTCCCCTGCACTGGCATCATCGACACCTGCATCTGTTTGGAAGTATCTGTGAGTCATGAGAACTCAGCAATCTCACACCCTCGCGATCAAGACTATTTAAGCTTAAAGGAAGGAAAAGGGTACTGAGGTGGAGCTGCAGCAAGCACTAGCATATATGGTGGCTAACTTACGCAAATGAGAGCGAGAAGAGAAGCAAAGCACGAGCGAGAAGCTAATAATGATCAAGAAGTGATCCTGAAACTACTTACGTTCAAGCATAACACGAGACCGTGTTCTCTTCCTGGACTCTGTCGAAAATACACCATCACGGCTACACACGCGGTTGATTCATTTTAATTAAGTGAAGTGTTAGGTTCTCTACAACCGGATATTAACAAATTCCCATCTGCCCATAACCGCGGGCAGGACTTTTGGAAGTTCAAAACCCTGCAGGGGTGTCCCAACTTAGCCCATCCCAAGCTCTCAAGGTCAGCGAAGGATATTCCTTCTCCCAAGAAGACCCGATCAGACTCGGAATCCCGGTTACAAGACATTTCGACAATGGTAAAACAAGACCAGCAAAGCCTCCCGATGTGCCGACAAATCCTGATAGGAGCTGCACATATCTTGTTATCAGGGCACACCGGATGAACACTACGTACAACTAAAACCAACCCTCAAGTTTCCCCGAGGTGGCGCTGCAAGTGGCTCTATTTTGGACCAACACTCAGAGGAGCACTGGCCCGGGGGTTTAAAATAAAGATGACCCTTGAGTCCGCGGAAACCAAGGGAAAAGGCTTAGGTGGAAAATGGTAAAACCAAGGTTGGGCTTTGCTGGAGGAGTTTTATTCAAGGCGAACTGTCAAGGGGTTCCCATAACACCCAACCGCATAAGGAACACAAAATCAAGGAACATAACACTGGTATGACGGAAACTAGGGCGGCAAGAGTGGAACAAAACACCAGGCATAAGGCCGAGCCTTCCACCCTTTACCAAGTATATAGATGCATTAAAGTAACATGATATAATAATGATATCCCAACAATATCCATGTTCCAACATGGAACAAACTTCAACTTCACCTGCAACTAGCAACACTATAAGAGGGGCTGAGCAAAGCGGTAACATAGCCAAACAACGGTTTGCTAAGAAAGGTGGGTTAGAGGCTTGTCATGGCAATATCGGAGGAGCAAGTGGTAGGTAACGCAGCATAGCAATAGAGCGAACAACTAGCAAGCAAAGATAGAAGTGATTTCAAGGGTATGGTCATCTTGCCTGCAAAGTTCTCCGAGTTGACGAAAGCTTGATCCTCGTAAGTGTACTCTATGGGTTCCTCGATCACGCACTCGTCTCCCGGCTCTACCCAAAGCAAGAAAACAAGCAAATGAAACAACAATCAACCACGGTGCAATGCGCAAGAAACATGATGCAAAACATGGCATGATATGCGGGATGTGATATGCAATGCATATGCGTGCTTCGGAAGGGAAAGAATGAACCATGCATCAACTTGGAAAACCAAGTGCGCCGCTGGAAAGATGAGTTGATTTCGGTCAAAATCGATATAAAGATCACCGAAATCGGATGCACGACTTGCAAATGGCAAACAAAACAAGAATGACACAATTCTGCGATTAACAGCACGATGCCATCTAGAATGCAACAAGAAACTAAGCTACTGCACTCCAACATAACAACAAAGCACATGGAAGTGATCTACTCAAGATGCTTGACAAAAGATGAACACTAAGCTACGGCTAAATCACACAAGAGCAGGTCCAAACAAACATGGCAAAAGTACAAAAGATATCAGCATCCCAGACTTAGTGAAAATACTAACATGCCAGGAATTAACATCAGGAAGCAACGTTTAGAGCAAGCAAACTATATGCTACAGGAACATATCATACCAAAACAGGGCATGGCATGAATCTACTAAATGCATAGAACAAAAGTACCTTACTGACCAAGAGTCAAAAGTGCACAGAAAATATGATGGCACACATGTAAACATAGCAAGTTCCGTTAACAGATTCAGACTTAGCAGAAAACTGAGCATGGCATCAACAGAATTACGAAGGCATCTTTGCGACCTCGATTCACTCATCACAAAGCCTTGCATGAGAAACTAAGCATACTACCAGCAAGAAGACATGATCATAAGGCTAACCATGGCAAGACCAAGTTTATAGCATGCTTGGATCAACTACAACAACCATGGAAAAATTGATTAACATGTAAACAATCTACCAGGAACATTTTATAGCAAAAGTAGAGCAAGAATAAGTCATGCTAGGGAACTCCATAAATGCAAACAGGGGCATGGATGGATAGATCATAACCATATGTCAAAATCGTCCTTACTGAAGATACTCAAAACAAGCATGGATCTCACTGTAGCAACATGAATACATGGC
The DNA here is from genome assembly GCF_018294505.1 of Triticum aestivum. Taxonomy (NCBI): domain Eukaryota; kingdom Viridiplantae; phylum Streptophyta; class Magnoliopsida; order Poales; family Poaceae; genus Triticum; species Triticum aestivum. The sequence continues at coordinate 383,382,962 of NC_057803.1, read as the reverse complement.
ATAAAAATAACAGCAGAGCAATGACTTAGTGAAATTCTAAGTCTCTGAAATTAGCAATGTCACGAGAGCTACTTTGCATGCTTGTGATAGTCACCAAAAATATCACAAAAATACATGGAAAACACCCCTGTAAAGATGGCATGGCATAGACCAAAACACATGTAGATATCATGTTCATATGAAGCACACCACAAATGTGGCAAAAATGACAAATGCTCAAAAACTGCTAAGAATCAACATCTAACATTTTATAGCACTCTTGTATCAACGATTTGGGCATCAAGATGGACACAAACAAGCATGTCAGAATGGAACAAAATGAAGAGCACATCATGATGAACATTTTGATATATCACACGCACGAAACGGAGCTACGGATAAGAAGTTATGGCATGATGAACATGGCATAAAAAAATAATAGAGGAAAAGACCTAGAGATATTTTAGACCTCCAGATCTAGGGTTCGTCAGCGCGGAAGTCGAGGTTCGCCTGGATGTCGACGGATCTGGGAAGGAGAGGGCCGGAGATGGAGGAGGGGGCTCGCCGGAGTGGTCGAGCCTCGCTGGAGTCAAGCTTGGGGAGGAGGTGGAGGTCGGGCGTGGCGGGGTGGAGCGAGGAGCGGTGGTGTGGTGGCCGGAGGCGGCGCCGGGGTGAGGCGGCGGTGGACGGAGTGGGGCAAGGCGCGTCTCCTACGGTGGGGCAAGACGGTGGGCGGCGGCGTGCAAAACGGTGGGCGGCACAGCGGGATCGAGCGGCGGCGGTTCGCACGGGCCCACGGTGGCGCGGAGGCGATGTGGGGCCAGGTGGCGGGCACTGAGTGGCTCGGGGCGGCTGCGAGATTTCGTCCGGTGCGGGCGGACGTGTCCGTCGGTGCGAGGAGGGGATTTTTAGGGTTTGGACCCGGATTTGGACGGGGAGGACATATTTATACCTAGAAGGAGGTGGGAGTGTCCAAATGAGGTGTAGCTTTTGACCACGCGATCGTGATCCGACGACGGAGGACATGGGATAGGTTTGGATGGGTTATTGGGCCACTTTGGAGGGGTGTTGGGCTGCAACACACACGAGGGATTTCCGGTTCCCCGGTTAACCGTTGGAGTATCAAACGGACTCCAAATGGCACGAAACTTGACAGGCGGTCTACCGGTGGTGTACCAAGGCCGCTTGGAAAATCTTGGTCCATTCCGAGAACGTTTAACACCCTCTCATGAAAAGAGGCCAAAGAGGGACGCTGGAGGACGTAGGAGTGTCGGATTGCAAAACGGACAACGGGGAAAAAGCTTGGATGCATGAGACGAACACGTATGCAAATGCGATGCACATGATGACATGATATGAAATGCATGACATGAACAAAATGCAAAACGAAGACAAAAACCAACCATGAGGAATCTCATAACTAAGAGCTGAAAATGACAAGAGTCGGAGTACAAATATGGCAAGTTACATCCGGGGTGTTACAACACTCCACCACTATGAAAGGATCTCGTCTCGAGATCTAGGACTGAAAGAACTCCGGATATTCGGAACTGAGGTGGTCCTCGCGTTCCCAGGTGGCTTCTCGGTCGGAATGGTGTGACCACTTCACTTTCAGGAATTTGATAGACTTGTTGCGAGTCTTGCGCTCGATTTCTTCAAGAATAGCAACGAGATGCTCATGGTAAGACATGTCTTCTTAGAGATCAATCTCTTCGAAGTTGATGGTGCGCTCATGAGTCTTGAAGCACTTGCGAAGCTGTGACACGTGAAACACGTCGTGCACATTTGCGAAGTTGGATGGAAGCTCAAGTTGATAGGAGAGATTGCCTCTTTTGCCAATGATCTTGAAAGGACCCACGTATCTAGGGGCAAGCTTCCCTTTGATACCGAAGTGACAAGTACCTTTCATTGGAGAGACACGGAGGTAGACATGGTCTCTGATCTCGAAAGCCAAGTCACTATGCTTGCTATCATAGTAACTCTTCTAGCGCGATTGCGCGGCTTTGAGATTCACAGATGACACTACAAAAAAAAGACACATCCATGACATTTTGGGCCGAACGAATTTTTTTTCTATCATACATATGACACTTCTATGATGATAATTGTGACAAAACCCGGTATCATCATAGATGTGGTGGGCTCCTACTTCTATGACAAAAAATCATGACACAAAATGGGCTTTTCGTCCTGGACGGGCCAGAGACGCAGCTGCATGACATTCTTTGGGCCGTCCATGACGGAAAAAACCGTGGTAGAAGCGAGGGCGAGGAAAATTTCAGGGAGTTCCCGGTTACGGTGGAAGGTCGGGGGCCGAGCGATGCGCGTTTCTCTCGTACACGTACGCGCATGTGTGTGAGGCGTTGGCTCTAACTAAACCCGAGCGAGGCGTTGGGCTCTAATTGAACCCGAGCTATTGCACTGCAGTCTACGCCTTACTGAACCCGAGCGATCGATCGATGGCTGTTAAGTAAACCCGATCGAGCGATTCCTTCGCTACTGCTGCTAACTGAAGCCGATAGATGTTGCCTCTGGGATGAAGAGTGAGTGTTGTGGGGGGGGGGGGTTGGATGAACAGTGAGCAGTGGCGTTGCTTCTGGATGAACAGGACCCCATGGTGTGGAGGGCTGGATGAACAGTAGACGGTGGAGGGGTGCCCGTGGAGGGGTGGTTGAATAGGACCCCGTGGTGTGGAGGGCTGGATGAACAATAGACGGTGGAGGGGTGGTTGAACAGTAGCCGGTGGAGTAGCGCGCGGTGGAGGCTGGATGAACAGGAGCCCGTGGAGGCTGGAGGAGGTCGATGGTAGCCCGTGGAGGCTGGAGGAGGTCGACGGTGGAGATGAACAGTATCCCGTGGAGTCCCGTTTTGTAGTACGCCACACCCCTCCCGATGAACAAGACCCCCGTTTCGACCCTAGCGCTCCAACACAAGTCTGTTTCGTCCGTTTTGCGGTACGCCACACCCCTCCCGATCAACAGGACCCCCGTTTCGACCGTAGGAGGTCCGTTTCATCCATTTTGCGGTACGCCAGACCCCTCCCGATGAACAAGATCCCGTTTCGAATGTGGCCGGTCGAACACAAGGCCGTTTCCTCCATTGTGCGGTACGCCAGGCCTCGTTTCCATCGCCTGTTCCGTCCAAGCCCTCCCGATGAATACGACCACGCATTCCGTTCCGACCCAGCCGGTTGGCTCCCACGCGTTCCGTTGCCTCCCGATGAACACAGCGCATTCCGTTGCCTCCCCATGAACACGACGCATTCCGTTGCCTCCCCATGAACACGACGACGACGTTGTTTTTCCGTTCCGACCCAGCCATGTCAACGAGCCCTGGCCGTACGTATGCGCGAGTAGGCGTTCGAGACCCTGCCCATATGTACACATACGTGGCCATATTTTCTTTCTTGCACCCTGGCCGCTGTACGTACGTGTACATGCTACGTGCGCGCCTCTACTATGACACGTGCGCGCCTCTTCATCCACCAATATATATGTACGTACACGTTCGCGGCCAGAATGACAACTCTACGTACGCTTCGACTAGGTGGGTCCCGACTGTCAGGCACTTCCTTGCGTGCGAAGATGTAGCTGGTGGGTCCCAGCAGTCAGGGGGGCGAATCGTTTTGTTTTTTTGCCCGGACGCACTTCCTTGCGTGCGAAGGTGTAGCTGGTGGGTCCCAGCAGTCAGGGGGAAACGTTTTTTTCACGAAATACGGTGGCCCGTCCGGTGGGTCCCCGCTGTCAGGTGGAGGAATAATTATTTTGCGCGTAATAAGGAGGCACTTCCTTGCTGCGGCCGTGGACCCAGCTGTCAGCGTCTCCACGCACAGTACTCTTCCGATGGAAGTCGGTCGTTGACCACATTGACCACGCCGCGCCGAGAGCACCACGGCGGTGGACGACGGCGAGGCCTAGGAAGGGGACGACACGGAGGCAGGGAAGACTCGGCAGTTGTTTCCCACGCGGAGGGGAGTACGACTGTACGAGGGTTTACTGGTTCGTCTGCCGTCGCCGGAGAATAACAGCAGGTGTGGGTGAGTAGAGGGATGGCTAGGCCAGCGATGGGAGTACGGTGGGGCGGTGAGGCCTGCGCGGCAGCACAGCCGGCCGCGGGGAGGAGGGAGCAGGCAGTCCCGCCGGCGCTTGTTTGAGCGGCTGGAGCAGGAAGAGCAGAGATTGAAGAAGCACGACGGCCGTTGGATGGACATCCAACAGTCAGTGCTTGTGCGTCAACCTTTTTTTAGGAAAGCCTCAAATCTGTGGAAAACAGCATACAACCCATCTGCCATTATTTCTAATAATTTACAGCCCATTTGCTAATTCTTAAGGTTTTTTTGGAGCCCATATTCTTTTTGTTAGCATTACAGCCCATATTGTGGCCACGGTTAAAAAATTATACGAAATTTTGCATATTTCGGTGCGGTCCGAACTGTTTTTAATCCCGAAATTTCGACTCACATTCAAACTGATTTTAAAAATAAATGTATATCAATATAAAATCCAACAAATTCTCCACGCATAAAAATTAATGTAATTTAAAATCTTGAAATGAAAAAAAAGATATTTGAAACTAATTGCCGGTTTGATGTGTTTTAAAAATGTACACCCATTTCTCATTACTGATGGGCCATTTTCTCGGCCAGCCGAATGAAAGCTCTCCTCGTCTTGAAAGATTTGCAGCCCAACAGGCCTGACAAAGCGACTTACTTGGCAAATCACAAAAAAACTGGGCTGTGGCCGTGGACCCAGCTGTCAGCCTCTCCACGTACAGTACTCTTCCGATGGAAGTCGTTCCTTGACCACGTTGACCACGCCGCGCGGAGAGCACCACGGCGGTGGACGACGGCGAGGCCTAGGAAGGGGACGACGCGGAGCCGGGGAAGACGCGGCAGTGGAAGCCCGCGCGGAGAGGAGTACGAGGGTTCACTGGTTCGGCTGCGGTGTGAGGCTGCCGTCGCCGCAGGGCCTGGCCAGCGGTGGGAATAGTAGGGGGCGGTGAGGCCTCTGCGGCAGCACAGCCGGCCACGGGAGGCAGGAGCATGCGGCACGACCGGCGCTGCTTTGGGCGGCTGGAGCAAGAAGACCAGAGGTTGAAGAAGCACTACGGCCGTTGGATGGACATCGTACGGTCACTGGAGCTAGAATCGTTCATATTGACTAAGTTGACAAAGCCCTTCGTCCCCGTCAACTTAGTAGGCCCACAAGTCAGCCTCCCACCAAGGTGGGTCCCAGCTAGCCGGGGGAGTATTCATTTTTTTGTGCGTAATAAGGAGGCACTTCCGGTGGGTCCGAGCTGACAGCGGGGGGAACGTTTTTTTCGCGAAATACGGTGGCCCGTCCGGTGGGTCCCAGCAGTCAGGGGGAAACGATTTTTTTCGCAAAATACTGGTGGCCCGTCCGGTGGGTCCCCGCTGTCAGGTGGAGGAATAATTATTTTCCGCGTAATAAGGAGGCACTTCCTTGCGGCTGCCGTGGACCCAGCTGTCAGCCTCTCCACGTACAGTACTCTTCCGATGGAAGTCGGTCGTTGACCACATTGACCACGCCGCGCCGAGAGCACCACGGCGGTGGACGACGGCGAGGCCTAGGAAGGGGACGACGCGGAGCCGGGCAAGACGCGGCAGTGGATGCCCACGCGGAGAGGAGTACGAGCGTTCACTGGTTCGGCTGCGGTGTGAGGCTGCCGTCGCCGCAGAATAACAGGGGGTGTGGGTGAGTGGAGGGATGGCCTGGCCAGTGGTGGGAGTAGTATGGGGGCGGTGAGGCCTCCGCGGTAGCACAGCCGGCCACGGGAGGCAGGAGCAGGCGGCACGACCGGCGCTGCTTTGGGCGGCTGGAGCAAGAAGACCAGAGGTTGAAGAAGCACTATGGCCGTTGGATGGACATCATACGGTCACTGGAGTATTGACTAAGTTGACAAAGCCCTCCGTCCCCGTCAACTTAGTAGGCCCACAAGTCAGCCCAACAATATGGTGGGTCCCAGCTAGCAGGGGGTATTCATTTTTTTGGGCGTAATAAGGAGGCACTTCCTTGCGTGCGAAGATATAGCTGGTGGGTCCGACCTGTCAGCGGGGGGAACGTTTTTTTCGCGAAATACAGAGGCCCTTCCTGTGGGTCCTAGCTGTCAGGTGGAGGAATCATTATTTTGCGCGTAATAAGGAGGCATTTCCTTGCGTGCGGTCGTGGACCCAGCTGTCAGCCTCTCCACGTACAGTCCACTTCCGATGGATGTCGTTCATTGACCACGTTGACCAGGTCGCGCCGAGAGCACCAGGGAGGTGGACGACGGCGAGGCCTAGGAAGGGAACGACACGGAGCCAGGGAATACTCGGCAGTTGTTTCCCACGCGGAGGAGTACGAGGGTTTACTGGTTCGTCTGCCGTCGCCGGAGAATAACAGCATGTGTGGGTGAGTAGAGGGATGGCTAGGCCAGCGATGGGAGTACGATGGGGCCGTGAGGCCTGCGCGGCAGCATAGCAGGCCGCGGGAGGAGGGAGCAGGCAGTCCCGCCGGCGCTTGGTTGAGCGGCTGGAGCATGAAGAGCAGAGATTGAAGAAGCACGACGGCCGTTGGATGGACATCCAACAGTCACTGCTCTCGTGTGTTGACTAAGTTGACAGGGCGTTGCGTGTGCGTCAACCTTTTTTTATGAAAGCATACGCGTCAACCTGTAGTAGGCGCACAAGTCAGCCTCAAATCTGTGGAAAACAGCATACACCCATCTGCCATTATTTCTAATAATGTACAACCCATTTGCTAATTCTTAAGAATTTTTGGAGCCCATCTTCTTTTTGTTAGCATTACACCCCATATTGTGGCCACGGTTAAAAAGTATACGAAATTTTGCATATTTCGGTGCGGTCAACTGTTTTTAATCCAGAAATATCGATTCACATTCAAACTATTTTGAAAAATAATTTATATAAATATAAAATCCAAATAATTGTCCACGCATAAAAATCAATGGAATTTAAGATCTTGTAATGAAAAAAATTGAAACTAATTCCCGGTTTGATGTGTTTTAAAAATGTACAGCCCATTTCTGGGCAAACCGAATGAAACTCTCCTCGTCTTGAAAGATTTGCAGCCCAGCAGGGCCGATAAAGCAAGTAGGCCTTGTTTGGGTATTTCTTTAAAAAAATAGAACTGGGCTAGCCATTTTCAGCAAGAAAAAAACACAACTGGGCTCATGATGTGGTAAACATAAATAAAACCCTGGCTAGACGGGCCACAGCCCCCGCACAGCCCCGTTGTTACCCTGATCCGTCGCTAAAACTAGTATAAATAACAACTGCTTGTTCCTCAAAAAAATGCGCGACTTGCTGGGTCCCTGGTGTCAGCCGCTCGTAGTGTAATTCTCTCGTTTATTGACTACGTTGACAATGGCGTGAGCCCCAGATGTCCAACCATTAGGAGGAACCATATTTTTGGGCTTGTACTATAGAGGCACTTGCTTGCGTACTGCCATGACGCTGGTGGGTCCCTACTGTCATCCTCTCCACGTACAGTCATCTCCTTGTTCCTCTCGGTTGTTGACGACGTTGACAACGCAAGAGGGCGGCGCACCGCGCACGGCGAGCGAACCAAGGCCGCAAGGCGGAGGACGACGGCGAGGCCTCGGACGGAACGAACAGGAGCCGTTGAAGATGCGCCGGTCCAGTCGCAGGCGGAGGGGAGTACGAGGGTTGACTGGTTCGGGCGCGGGTGCGTGTTGGGGCTGACGTCGCCGGAGAATAACAGGACGTGTGGGGGAATAGAGGGAGGGACTGGCCAACGTTGGAGGGTACGTACGGTAGGGCGGCGGAGGCGCAGCCAGCCATGGGAGGCGGGAGCAGGCGGAGCCGACGGGGTGGTTTGGTTTGGGCGGCTGGAGGAAGAAGAAGACAAGAGATAGAAGATACACGACAGATGTTGGATGTCAATCCAACGGCTGGTAGGCAGAATCGTTTGTTGACTGGCTAGTAAGTCGACACCACCTTGGATAGGCTATTTCCTCGCGGGTCCCAAATGTCAGAATCCAAATCTGTCACGGTCATGCAGCCTTTCCTATGAAAATTTACAGCCCATTTGATGTGCTAGTTCGAAATAAGTTTGTGGGTGCTGGTGGGGGCTAATCACTTGGCTTCTGTAATGCACAGTGAGCTCAAGCAGCCGGCGAGAGTGATGTTATTTCCCTTGGTTGGGATTTGTTACAATATTTCACTCTAAATTAAACGAATGGCAAGCCATTTGCCTTGTTTCAAAGAAAATATGACAGTCACAGCCGAGTTGAAAAGGGCAGGAACATCTAACTCCAGCTTACAAACTGTACAAAAGCACGAGGGTTAATTGTTCATCAGGTTTACAAAAAAACCAGATTGAAAAGGGCAACAACATCTAACTCCAGCACTGTTTTCGGCAGTCACAGTCAAATGGATCGGTCAGGTCCATAGAATGAACATCCTGGGTCGTAAAATTTACTGGATTATGACCACAATATGTTGTAAATAGAAGCCCGACACGTTCAGAAGCTCTTTTGCCCACCTGAAACTCCTTTTTTTGCTCTTCGACATACCCATCCGTCAATTCAGTAAATATATGGGCTTTTGAATTGATTTTACTATTTACTAGTGTGGATGGGCTGTTTTGTCTTGGGCCCAGAGAAACAATTACTACTAGTACAGTGGAGACACTCTACAGCTACCCAGAAAAACAATTACTACTAGTACAGTGGAGACACTCTACCGCTTCTGGCTCCTCCTAGGTCATTGAAACGTCTCCCTCTACTGAATGCCGTTATACTTTTGTTCACCGACATGCGGGCCATGCAGCGCGCGGGCCCAAATGCCATCCACCAAATTAGAAGGCAGTATGCAGGCGGAGAGTCACCCCGGTCGTAGCGCGGCAGTAACGAGCCGTCGTATCACAAAACCCCACCTCCCCGCAGTCTAAGTTTGACGGACGAAGCAACCATCATTTCACTCTTCGCTGAATCCCCTTCTCCCTCACCGTCTTCAAGAAAGGCAACACTCGCATCTGCCACTGTTCTTCTCTCCGAACGAAGGGAAGGTAAGCGGATCCGTGATGTTGGTATATTTTCGTTCAGAGAAAAAAAGAACTTTTGCAAAGCAGTAACCGATCCTCACTCTCTTTTTTGTTTCATTGTCATTGCGATTGTGTTTTCCTTTCAGTGGTCTCCTAGTATTCGTCAGTTTCATGATGGACCAAGGAGAACCAGGCAAAGATCTGCCGATATTGGAGCAGACGCGGGAGGCTGATCCCCACGAGACAGAGAGCTCCAAGAAGATGGAGGCAACCACCGAGCCGACCCCAGATACGCTCACGGCCACTACTGAGATGGTCAACGCCCCGTTTGAGGTTACAGCCCCCGTGGCACTGCAGGAGCAGTTTTCCCCCTTCGAGGATGTGTCCCCCCCCCCCGCTGAGCTGCCCAAGGTGATTTCCTTCTTTGCCGATCTCGATTGTGGTTTTTCATCTAAGTATGTGGTGATTTTTTTAGAAAAGGAAGTATGTGGTGATTAATAATGCAAAATTTTATTAGCTTCGATGCCATGCTATACATAGTGGTTTAAATAACTTGTGTTTCTTATACTGAAAAGTAATTCAGAATTTGTTTCTGTTTCAATTAGAGCCCTGATGCAGACAAGGATTGTGTGGTTGTACATGTCACTCGCTATGAGGCGGACGACCTGAATATACGCACTGGGAAAACAGAGTTCTTAGGCTGTTGGATCCTGGAAGCCATTTGCGGTTATACCAATGAAGAGTTGTATTCCAGCCTCACTGTTGTCAGGCGTGTTGTCCAGGGTGTACTGAAGCACAAGAAGTTCAAAGCTACTCCTTCGTTTGTGAGGCATACTGTTCTTGTCAAGCTTACGCAGGAAGATGACGTGGCATGCCTCCACAAACAAGTTTATCAGTGGCAAGGCCACAAGGTTGTCTTCATGAAGGTTCACAGGATTGAGCTGCTGCGGGACGTCCTCGATGATGTTCATGGCAAGGTCCGTCTTGTGTCCAGCCCAAATTAGATCGAGGCATGAAATAGTTGCCCCAGCTAGTGTTTAATAGTAGTTTGGATTGTGTCTAATTATCCGAACCTTGCCTGTTATCGACCCCTCTGGGCTAGTACTCTGTTTGAATCCGTCTATGGGAACTGCTGCTACTTTTGTGTGCCCGTGAATCATGTGAGAACCATCGTAATTGTTGCCGAAACAGATGCGTCCTCACTAGTTTTTTCATGAATATGGCATGGTAAGACATAAGTTGTCACGGTTTATCATACGAGCAGTGTGTGTTTTGATGAAATAGAGCACTCGTTCGAGAACCGTGCGCCGACGTATACATAAGTACTTGTAAACACTGTTGGTGCTACCCCACTTGTAAGCAGTTGTGCAAAACACGGCACATTGGCTCAGCTCGCTTCAACACTAGGCTATCGACCAGCTAACAATCAACAATTTGCTGTCTGACATATAAGCAACTATGTATCTTGTTACAGTGGTTCATGCAGTTAATTGAGGCCACAATGTAATAAATTCCAAACGTTCACACGCTAGTCCAGCGCTCATGTGGAACACTCACATTAAACTCGTCTTCATAAAAAACTTGAAAAGCATAAGTTAAGCAATTTTATACATCTCAATGATTCATAGAACATAACAAACATATACTAGTTCACAGCAAAAGACAAAGTTGTGAGAAGGTTTACAAATCAGGAAAAAACAAGCAAGGCTTCTCTGAGCAAAGGGCCTCCCGGCAGGCTTAAATTTCCTGGAGTTCACTCTGGTTTTTTCTTGTTGCCACCATTCAGGGTTAGGTTCTCTCATTCCAGAATAACCAATTATAATTGTGGTCTCAGCTGGAATGCTGAACTGAACCATGCAGTGTACTGACCAGCTGAAATGCTTGTGCATTCCACTAAATTTAAGCACCGCTATTTGCAGAAATAAGCAGACCACAATGCCTCTTGTCCGCGCACCTGTCCAAAAAACCGCCGTGCAGCCGTGCCAGCTAGTCCTCGGTCCATGGATGAACTGGTAGAAAGTGCATTCCGGACTAGGATGCAGTTGTTTTCGCTCGTCCCTGCACTGCAATCAGGAAGTAAAACGTACGAATCAGCTTCTTTTAGATTGCGTTGGTCATTCTACCTTAGTTACTACCAATGTAGGGATACCTTGAGGACGGGAGGTTAGACGACGACAACGAGGGATAGCCATCTCATTTTGCGCAGTTGTACTAAAACTGAGGTGTGTGCTTTTGATTGCGCGGATAGAAACGATACGGAGACAGACATCCCGAAACGATATGGAGACAGACATCCCTGTTTGCGCAAATACGAAATACGGTTATTTAAACAGTGACAGATATTACTACTTTCCCCCGTTTCCTCTTAGAACCAAGTCCTAGATTCATGCTACAGCTTTCCCACTTTCTTCCCTGTTTGAACCAACGCTTTGAGTCGACTGTATGAACTAGCTTTACTTCTAATAATAGTAGAAGTCTAGGTGGCTTTGGAACAGCGGACGGAAGTAGAAAAGGATCCACACGAAGGGAGCTGGGGCAGTAGAGCAAGGCAGGTTTCGAAGGAATATATACCTGAGGGTCGTCGGCATGTGGCAAAGACGGCGTCGGGAGGCCGCATCTTGGCCACAATACCGCAGGGAGGAAGAAGGGGTCGGAGGCCCTCCCGAGCCGGCGCTCTCTCGGAGAGAACGGCACGGCCGCCGATCGGGACGCGCGGGCAGCCGTTGGTCTCCTCCCTCGCCGCCGACGACAGCGTGAACGATGCACCTACACCCCTGCCCCGGTCGAGGTTGTCCGGCCGGATTTGTGACCAGCCGTGAGCTGAGAGAGAGTGTGGCCACCTATGTGTTGCTTAGATCTGGAGAGCATGAGAGAGTGAACGAGAGGAACCCTAGTAAAGCAAGCGCTAAGGCTCCTGCTTTTATATATAGTGGAGTGATTTTGTTGTACCAGCTTCAAAAAATGCGCTCCTACGTGTACCCGCGAGTGGGTGTGAGAGAACTAGTGCGTGCGTGCACCGCTTCTCTTCGTGAGAGTACAATATACTATGCCCAAAGAACGTTCGCCGCAAGAGTAATAGTATAAGTGTGTGACGTGTGAGCTAAAATAAAATGTGTGCGCCGTCTTTTGTTTTTTAGAAGTTCTGAGGGTAGGGTGTGAAGAGCACATATGTGCGTGACGTCTACCTGCAGATAGACGGTGGGTGCGACGTGCGAGTCTGCGAGAGGACTCGGGAGAGTCGTGACTCGTGAGGGTGCGTGTGCGTGAGAGAGAGGGGGGCACGTATCAATGCAATGCATGTGTCCGTAAATCATTATCCGACAAACGTTCGCCACAAGCCTTTTCCTGACGAACGCCGTAAGAACCGTTAGATCGGCATCCGACAGTGTCAGTTTTGCCATGTCATTTAACAGAACAGCCACTCCTCCTACACACAAATCTTCCACGTGAGTGTTAGCAACTGCCGTATGCTCCCTCCGTTCCGAAATGCAGTGCATATAGCTTTATTGAAAATTCGAACCTCGCAAACTTTTACCGAGTTTTCGTGTACCAAATTGCACATGTAGAATACCATGTATATATCATTTCATTCATCTTCGAGAGGTAACTATAAAGATGGGTGAGGAGTCTACAAAGAAAGACCATCGTATCACCCGCAGCAATTTCAAGCATCCTTTAGTGTCGAGGAATATCATAGGAACTCTATATGATATGATTTTTATAGGATTTTTTCCTTTAGAGCCAATTGGTTCATAGGAATAGATTCATATACTCCACATTTCAAAGGAAATAAACATGATATCATTTCTATAGCTTTAGAGCCACTTGGTTCATATGAATGGATTCCTATACTCCCTTAATTTCAAAGGAAAATAAACATTAGCGTATATTCAATAGAAAAGTTCCTATGATATGAACCAAATTACATCTCTTTTCTAATCCCTCCTCATAGGAATTGAGATACATGTCATCTCTAGATTCAATAGAAAAGTTCCTATGATGTGAACCAAATGACATCTCTTTTCCAATCCCTACTCATAGGAATTGAGATGCTCCATGTCATCTCTTTCCCTACAACTTCCATGTATACATCTTCTATTCCTAAATAGATAGTACAACCCACTAGTAGCTTTTTTCCAAAACATGCAACTATGGCACAAGAACTATATAGTGTGCCAATAACTTTGAAAGATGGTCGCTGGATGAAGCTAACCCGACAGTGCAGAGATAGGCAAATCCGAGCACTACTGGCCGTTGGATATCATCAACATTCCACCAGATCTGCCACATGTACAATTTAGAAGACTCCATGGTTGAACTTAAGCATAATGCACAAACCTCAAAACACAAGCACTTCTCCTTTGTTCTAGAATCTTCTGTATCATAATTGATTATTTTTTCTAAATGAATTGCCATTATTTGTTTTTTACTTTATGATTTACAATGCACAACCCCATGAATCTTAACATTTTTATAAAACTAATTGATTTTGAATGAGATGAACTATAAGAACTAAACGAACATCTACATCATGCATATATGACTCAAAGCTTTACATGCTATAGTGTGTATTTATTCATAATTTGGTTTCGAAATCTCATGCGTTCAATACATGTGTACCTTACTAGTTTTGAGTAGAGTAGCAAATTTCACGCGGCCCCGGGTATATCAAAATGCAGGGCCCATGCATCATTGCCTTTCGGTCGAACCTACGTCCACAATTTTTTGTACGTACTATATCTCCACTGGTCCCCGAACCCAAAATGCTGCCTCGTTCCCGTAAAACCAAGCGGCCCACACATATTTAAGGCGTCGACTCGAACCCGTTTACTACGACGTGGCCCCGCACGCCGTAGTACTCCTACAAACCCTACCGCCGCACTCATCATCGGTTTTCTTCAAGAGGACGAGGGAGAAGCCGATTTGTAGTGGAGGCGCTTTCAAAAAAAGGATCTGTAGTGGAGACCCCTACCCTAGGGTGCCCTAGGTAGCTGCCGCACGCATCATTGTTTTCTCTTTTCTTTATGCTCTTGCGCCCTATAGTGAAATGATGGTTCCTTCGTCCGTCCAGCTTAATGCGGGAAAGGTGGGGCTTTGTGATTCGACCCCTCATCGCTCATTTTCTACTACTGTGGCGCGACGACTGGGGTGCCTCCAATTCCAACCGCTGCTCTGAATTGTAATTTGGTGCATCACACGTGGAACAAGACGGTGGATGAGCCACATGTCGGCCAAAGGGGTCCTGTTAAGTGTGTCACCATTTCGTGTGGGGACTGACCCTGCTTGAGTTGCTACGCCAACACGACAGGAGCAACCTACCACTTGGTTTTGCTCCTAGGTGAATCCCGACTATATTGATCTAAAAAGATACGTGCTGAACTACCCTCTCCGTCTTGGTTTTTTTATTTTTAGGCGTCTCAGTTTATAGGGCCTGCACGCAGTTCTAGGTCATCCATTTGACTAACTAAATATGAGTTACTATGCCACGAAAAGTATATCATTGGATTCTTAAGCGGATGTAGTTGTATTTAAAAGTCAAGGGTGGGGCTTTTCCTGCGCGGTAGGTGAAGCAGTTCCGCCTAGTCAGTTCGAAAGAGACGTGAGAAGACGAGGGAGTCGGCTGCTGCAAACGTAGGGTTGTGTGATTTGACAGCGATTTACTACTGGACAGGTGGGGCCCCATGATTTGACTTGCCATTATCATTTTAACTGCGGTGCTACGACTGGCGTGAGTCTCCCGATTCCTGACCACCTCCATTACGAAGAAAGAGATAGAGAGGAGTAAAAAACACTTATAGCCAACCTTGTTGTAGTATGAGTGACTAAGTGATGACTATGTATGACATGCCAACACAGATAGCCTAACACACCGTGATAAATCTCCAAGGGTGCGACCGCGCGAGCGACGCGATGGTTGTGGTAGGCGTGACCATGATACGGGCTGCTGGCAGCCCTTGGATCTGAGATCAAACGGTCGCATGCTAAGTTGCTGAAAATTTGCAGAATAACCCTCCAGGATAGGATATTCACCCATAGGTCTAGAATCACGCCATGCAACCGTTCGATCTCAGATCCAAGGGCTCTCGGAAGCCCGTATCATGGGAGAATGGAAAGCCACTACCCTGCCGTTCGCACGCTGGCAGTTCGCTCCTACATGTCCCCACACATCCTTCAATACTACAGCGGTTTGCTCCTAGTCGTCCCATCCATTCACATTACGGTAGTTCCACTAATCCTAACCCTCCTCCCAAATCCATGGCGTCCCAAATCTCCACGATCGGCGGTGAGTACAAGGTTAGAACCATCACCGGCGATGAGTTCGACGTCATCTACACCCGTTCTTCCGCGACGGTGAAAGGATGCCTTTCTCGCTTCAGACGCATGTTCGAAAACTCAGATGATGAGTGGGTCGCTGGGCTAGATGTTGAGTACACCACAGTCCTGGGACCAGAGAAGGATCTAAAGGACGAAGAGAGGAAGAAGCCCGCCGTGATCCAGGTTTGCGTACATAACGTTTGCTTGGTCTACCACATATGCCATGCCGACGTTGAGTGCCAGGATTTTAAGAACTTCCTCAAGGACAAAACAGTGAAATTCGTTACTGTAGACTTTAAGAACGACAGGGATGTCCTGCGTCGGATAGGTCTCGTTGTAGGCAACCCCTTCGACCTCCAGAAGAATCGGCTGGTGTCCTCTCGTCAGCCTTCAATGCTGACCCTGGCAGGAGCCATGGTTCATCCTTCGTACGGTAAACTGGAGAAACCTCCATACACGTTTCATCGTCATGCATGGCAGCGGAATGTACTAGATATAGACCACATCCACTACGCTGCAATGGATGGCTACCTTTGCTTCAATATCTACAAGGGTTGGATGAAGAGCAACAGCCAAGTGTGCGGTTCAAGCAAAGAAGTATCGGCCAAGAGGGAGAGGGACAAGGACGAAGTCGAGGACGTGGACGAGGACTCCGAGTAAGGTGGCAGTGTCGTTGCTCATGGTGGTTCTAAACTTCTAATGCAGTGTCTACCGGATTAGTTGCATAGTTTAATTTCAGGTGTGCTTAGTTTAATTTGAGGGGTGTGTTGTGCTGAGCCCCCAGCAGAACTATGTTATGTTTCTTCTCGTTACTTTAACTCTTCAGTATGTACATACTACTAGTATTTCTTTAATAGAATTTAGCACCCCAATTAAGCACGTACTAGCTTTTTTAATAGTACTATATGCATAATTTGGCGACGAGCGCTCTCTATATGTACCACCTTTTTTTAATTTCAATTTTTGCTCCATGGCGCAATCCATCGATAGTACTACTGTACAAAAGTATACATTTTTTAAAAGGCTAGAGTACTGTTCATCACATATATAGCCAGTTAAATTCTCAACCTAGAACGACGTGCATGCCATGTAGTAAACCGATACGGAGGAAGTATAGTAAAAATGAGGTGATTTTACCGAGCGATCGGCGGGGGAGCATGGCCTGTCATGCGGTCCCACGTGTCATGATGTACCAAGGCGATGCGCGTGTCCCTCTTGAGGCAGAAGCAATACTACGTGGTTTGAGATGATGGCGAACCGAAGTGTGAAATAATGGTTGCTTCGTCCGTCTGGGAAGGTGCGGCATTGTGATTTGACGTCTCATTGCTCATTACTACTACTGGGCCGGTACGAGTGGGGTGCGTCCCCCTGCTGTTCTGCACTGTTATTTGGTGCTTGACACGTCGACCCGGTTGCTATATGTCCCACATGTCGGCGACAGGAAGTACATAATTCATGAAAGGGAGCGTCGACGGAGGAGTATACTACAGAATTCATGAAAGGGAGCGACTTAGTTTTGGAAAAATCTGTTTTTACGGAGTACGTACCCACTAGGGTTTATAGGGCTCATCTAAAAAACATTCGTTTTTCCGTTTGATAAGTCTCAATTCTACTATACTAGTAGTAGTACCATTACATGTTGGATTTTGAGGTGCGTTAGATCACCCGACGCAAGCAGTGTCAAGAGGAAACTAACCAATGCATGTACAAGTTCATGGAAATTTAGTGGTCATTCATGCATTCATTCTAATTAATGCCTCGGTAAACATAACTTCTTGAGAAAAATGAGCGTACTAATTACTTGTGCAAACTACGAAATTAATTCGACCACTCACCGTCTACCTTGGTTGGAGAGATTTTGAAATTGAGCCATAAACTAGAAAGGAGGGAGTAGTAACTTTTGTCTCGATTACTATTTGTGGGCTTGTATAGATGCACAATGTTTTTTTATAGTGGCCTTGTATAAGTAAATGGAGGGAGTACTAACTAAAGTACGTACTTGTAGGGACGAGGAGTAAACAGAGGGAGTAGTAAAATTTTCTCCTCGTGCTGCGAGCCACCGCGCGCGTGGGCGAGGGAGCGGGCGTAAAGGCGTACAATAGTAGTAGTAGTAGTAGTAGTAGTAGTAAGTAGTAGTAGTAGTAGTAGTAGTAGTAGTAGTAGTAGTAGTAGTAGTAGTAGTAGTAGTAGTACTCGTAAGCAAGCTTCACCTCATCCTGTGAGCCACCGCGCCCGTGGGCGGGGGAGACGGTGTACAAAGCAAGCTTCTCCTCGTTCTGCGAGTTGACGGGACACATCAAAAGTACTCCAGTGTATAGAGCCTTGCCACTAAGGCAGGCCCCACATGGTTTGCCTCTTTTTTTAATTTAATATAACGCGCCAAGTCACAATTTGTTTGTTCACCCGTGGTAGACGATCCTCCCTCCACCAAGTGGACAACCAGTACACGTGCCAAATTACCACGTGGACTGCCTTTTTCATACAGA
Organism: Triticum aestivum; assembly: GCF_018294505.1. Taxonomy (NCBI): domain Eukaryota; kingdom Viridiplantae; phylum Streptophyta; class Magnoliopsida; order Poales; family Poaceae; genus Triticum; species Triticum aestivum. Next base: position 383,365,156 of record NC_057803.1, on the reverse strand, counting down.
AATGAGCTCCACCATGTACCTGCGCGAGTGTGGTTGGGAAAGACATGGGAGTATGTGCGCCGTGCGTGCACCTCTTCTCTTCGTGCACATCCCCCACCTACGTGTGTGTGTGAGAGAGATACAAACCTAGACATAATGCGCCGTCCATCCCATGCCTCCGCCCAGTCCGACCACCAGTCACCACCACGCCCCACTCCTCCTCACCTTATCTCTCATCTTTCTCCCTCCATTTTTATATACAAGGGGCCACTATCAAAATTACAATTTGCAGATATACAAGGCAACTAACCTAATCGATGCAATATTAATGGTGTTTGCCTCGTGGTACTAGCAAAGGAGGACATTAATTATCCCTTGCATGCATGCGGGAGTTTGTAAAAAAATGCATCTTGATGTTCCGTGCAATGCACGGGCATCTTGCTAGTCCATGAAAACAACACATGGCAAAATTCCACGGCGAACGAGGGATTTGAATCTGTTGGGAGGGGCTGTTTGGATCTTGCCCGGGGTAGCCAAAATATTGGCGACCCTTTTGTCCACCGGTGCCTTTGCCACCGATGAACGAGGAATGGCTCGGGTGCTCATGCTGTCATGCATCCTCCAGCGCGCACGTTGGAGACGAGCTCGCACGAGCTGTGTTTTTTTGTCCCACAACGCCGCCCGAGCCGCCCGCAGACCGACCGGCGACCCGCAAATTACGCCATCCAACCGTAGCCGCACACATTATGACAGCAACTCAACCAACCGGACGAAATTCACGCAAACACGTAGACAAACTGATATTTCATATAAACAACGACGGAAATCATATAAAATACCGGATTTTCATACAAACATGACGGATTTCATTACATTCAAATGAACTACGCGGTGCTAGTTCTGGACAGCACAGGTATATAATACCTGGCCTAAATGGTCGCCCGCCGATCGATTTGTGTTCCTCATGTCTGGCAGCACGATCACCGGACTGCCGGGAGCCCCGGAGGTATATGCTTCAGCGCAAAGGACGGCTCGCTTCCCCACTGCCCAACTGATATCATTGGCTGGTGCCGAAGATGATGGTGGCCGGCACCGGTTCGAGTTCATCACCGGCCACTACTTCGCCATGGCCGGCACCGGCTCGAGTTCATCCTAACATTCCCCTCTTCCGTGGAGCCCATGCGGGGTCGACGAAGGTCCTCGCAACAAAAGGATCCGGCAAGACACCTGCTGTGTACGCCGGCGTCGCCTCCGCGGTGGCCTTCATGGGACCCAAGCGACGGCGGCCTCCCGTGTTCTACTTCTCCTTGATGATGGCGGCGGACGCGGAGGTGCTGGCCACCGACTCGTCGCTCTCTGTGCACCCGGCTTCTGTCGCTGCTTGCATGGCGCGGCCGCCGGCATGGGAGTCTCGGCCAAAGAAATGGGAGACGTGGTACGAGGCGGTGGCATGGACGGCAGCAACGACGCCCATGCGTCGCTCCTTGTCGAGCTGGCCTGGAGCGGCGAGTTGCTGAACCGCGCACCGACTTGGGGTGGCAACTGGCTCCATCGGGCGAGGGGAAGGAGGTGGATCAGTGAGCTGCATAGCTCCTATCCGGCGGGCTACCCAGCTAGCTTGGATGCGGAATAACTACTCTTCGTAAGCCATTGTAAGAGTGGACAAAATGGTGGAGGAGATAGGGGAGTGGTGGAGGTGTGCGATTCTTGGCCGGCGTTTGGCCTCGTTTAAATAGGAGATTAAATAAATGGCGGACGGAGGAGCTCGGCCGGCGTTGTGTTTAACGCCGGCCCGGTCATGAACGGATGTGTGTCCAGAGTGGGTTTCTCGGCTTGCACACGGGCGGGTTTCATGGATGCGTTTGAATGCGGCACGGAGGCGTGTTCAGCCGAGCGTGCCGCGAGTGGCGCCCTCGACTCTGACCTAGGACACCGAGCTGTTCTTCCACTGACGTGTGGGCTCTTTGGATGTATCGCCTGCATGTCAGTGACCCAACGCAGGCAGCGCACAACAAAGGAACCTTTGGTGGGCCAGGGCGGTCAGAAGCGGGCATTTCATAAACCGATGATTGTTCATTGAGTGTGACGTCATCTTTTTCATGTAGATAAGCCTACTATGTTGATAGCCCGTTCGATACGTTGTGATTCATAAAGACCGCTGCAAACATCAATGTTCTGCTTATCACAGATAAGATTGATTAATACCCGTAACAATCCATGTCCTTAACAAAGGGTGCATGCACGTATAGGTTGAGCGTGTGTCTTGCGTCGTGTGCTGTGTGCATGCAGGCGTGCGAGTGTTGCGTGCATGCAAGGGTACGTTTCAGTGTTGCATGCATGGGTGCGTACGTGCGTGTGTTCGTGAGTGCATGTGTACGTGTCAGTGTTGCACGCCAGCATGCGTGCGTGTGTACGTGTCAGTGTTGCACGCCTACATGCGTGCGTATCTTGTGTGCGTGCATGTGTACATGCGGGGTGAGGCTACACGTCAGTCGACTGACTTTTTCATCTCTGGTCATTAGATTTTCCAGCCGTTGGATACGAAATCAAGGGCCTCCAGTTTATCATCAAACTCCACCCCCCTGAGCCGCCAGCCACCACCGGCCGAACCGCCAGCCCCCGCCGCCCGCGGCCGGCCCGCCCTCCTCGAAACCACTCCCCACCGCCGGTCCTGCCGCCGCACCGGCCATCCCTCTAGCCCCCCCCCCCCCCGCCGAGCTTTTTCTCCGGGGATCCCCACCCCACCGCCCAATGAACCCCCCAACCGCCGGTGACTGCCAACCAGAGGTCTCACGACTTCGAATACCCACCGACCACTAATTTATTACCATTTCTGTCCTTCATATACGCGCTGACGGGTGGGCCCTATGGTAATGTGCGCTGCTGAATGTGGACCGTTTGACTGGTCAATTGATCGTGTTATCAACAAATTACGGAGCTGTATGGTGAGCCAGTGACCGTATGATCACCCTAAAATGTACTCCTATTTTATTAACACAGTACAGACTCAAACTACCATTTCTTTCTTTCATATACGGGCTGACAGGTGGGCCCCACGGTTACGCGCCCCGATGGTGCAACACTAGTTGCGCCGCGTGGAACGTTTGACTGGTCAATTGATTGTGTCATCAACAAAATACGGAGTTGTACGGGTGAGCCAGTGACCGTATAATCATGATATGTATTTGTTTAACACGGTACAGACGCAAGGGCTCATATATACGCGCAAGCACTCACCGCTATAAGCGCACACACGCGAACCCTACCCCTATGAGCACCTTCGAGAGAGTGGGCCAGCATATATGATCTTGAGATTTTACGAAGTCACCATAGGTGCCTCGTAGTCGAGTGGAACGTCTCCTCCCACTGAACGTACATCGCCGGAAAATACTGAAATTAACACAAGATAAATGCGAGCACCGGGACTTTAACCTTGGTGGGCTCGAGAAACCACTGTCCTCTAACCATCCAACCACATGTTGGTTAGCACGACAAAATGTATGTGGTGACCGTGATGAGCTTATTCTGAAGTCCAGTGACCATATCGTGCTTTCGCTTCAAATACAATGACCGTAAGTGTCGTCAACAAAATACGGAGCACGCATCAAATGCAAAGTCCGTCAGTGTCATCAACAAAATATGGAGACGTATCGTGAGCTAGATACCGTTGTACTATTGTATATGCTTATTTTCTTAGTGGCCGATTGCGTGTGTGGTGTGGTGGGCACATCATTTCTAGTTGTGGTGGGTCAACATGAAGACTCATGGGTCGGTTCCATCCTGCGCCACATATAGGTTGGACCGAGACGTGTTATACGAAGACCCATGTGGAGGACTCGGCGTACAACACGAAGCTACCAGAGTCGCGGAGGACTCTATCCCCACTGGTGATAAGCCGACTATATATGATTTGTAACCCTAGGCCCTTAGTATGTTATACAAGCTTGGGGGCTAGTTCGTCGATAGTATACACACACGCACAATGCCTGGTATTCACGTGTACTTTGTACACACCCCTATCACTAATATACAGTACCAGGAGTAGGCTCTTTCTTCAACTGCAAGGGTCCGATCCGAACTAGGGTAAAACTTTGCCTCGTATTACCATCCAGCCTAACAGCCAGGGATATCCTACCGAATGATATGATGAAATCATATCTGCCAACTACTAAGAGAGAGGTGTGTCGGGGGGGGGCAATGTGTGCGAGAGAGGCCTAAAGATAATGTGCGTGCGGGAGACACGTAGGCACATATATGTGCGTATAGAGGGCTAGTAGAGACCGTGCATGTGTATATATGCATGTGAGAGAAATAGTGTTTTCCAACTGAGATTAGTGAAAAGAGTGGTACATAGTAGTCAGAAAGAGAGAGAGAGAGAAACAGAGAGAGCATGTGCGTGAGACACCCCGACACCCTGAGAGAGATTGTGAGCATGTGTGAAAGAGAAATGCCGATGCATATAAAGTGTGTGCACTTATGCGTTAGATAGAGAGATATATAACGCGTTTGTGAGAACGGGGCGAGGCATAGTGCATCTACGTGTAAAAGGCGGTTCTACGCATTAAATTAAAATATAAATGGCATTATTATTTTTGGATGAGATCATGAATTTTGCAAATTGCGTATGGACGAAAATCGGTCTATCAGACACCCATACTCTATTGAATTCTAGCATGTGCATGTGTTTATTTCATATTATCGATCCATAGAGTGAGAGCGGTTTGAAATACAGGCAATGGATGCTTTTGCAATTCATATATAAACATTAATTAGTGCACTCCATGTTGTTAGTGTGAAGCACTTTATACATTTGTCACTTGCATGGATACATTCCAAATTGCTAGCTACGAAATAGAATACATGTCGAATTCAACATAAAGGGGGTTTCGAAGATTCGAATTCATAGGAAGTGCATTCATCTATTTGAACCCGAGATAATGGCATTTGTAAATCAGATGTAAAAGGGGGCATCAATCTTTGTTGTGAGTTTGAACATGCTATATATATTCATACGCATATCTAACTTTTTTTTGCAACCAAGGAGATTATATCTGGAACCATGCATGAACTGAGGTAAGTTGCATATTTTTTAATATATACTCGTGTACAATGTATATTCAAATGTACCCCCTCCATTCCAAAATAATCGTAGCTTTAGGATTTTCAAGAGTAAAGATTTGTGAAGTTTGACAAATCCTGAAAGTTCAATTCAAGAGAACCGAAAACGTTAATGCTTCTGCTCCCAAATATTGAACGAAGCGCCAAATAGGCCTCTGGTCACCCGAAACCGCGCGAGACTAATGTTTTGGTGGTAGGAAATTACTGTCCTGACTCTGGCCCGTGTAGCCTATCGGCCCGATGTCCAAAGGTCTAAACCGGGGTAGGTTTGTAACTTCACCAAGACGCCAGTCTCAACCGCCTCCGAGAAGCATTCATACGCCGTGGGTGCCAACCCATGCGCACGGCCGAAATCTATCCCGCCCACATTTGGGACACCTGACATGACTGTCCTACCCCCAACCCGCAATATGTCCGAAATTTTAGATGGGAGCAAAGTTTGTAACTTTCCCCAAATTTCAAACAAGCGCGTCTCAAACTGAAACATTGTTCCCCCTTAGTTCCCCGCCTCCCTCCGTTTCCCCATTCATACTCCATGGGCGTGCAAACGCCCTCTCCACCAGCCACAAAACCCCAGCCTCCTCCATCCTCCACCCCATAGCGGCCAACCCACCGCCGCCCTCCTCCATCACGCCGGAGGCGGTACCCCGACATCGTCGTCCAATGCAACCGCAACCGCAACGCCCTCAAGGACTTAGCAGCTGAAGCTGAGGCAGAGCTGCCTCCACGACGCCGACGCCGACATGCGCCGTACCAGAACCACTCCGACCACGCCATCCTGCGCCTCACTGCTGCAGCTCCACTGTCGCAACCGTCCACCACACTGGAGCTGTTCCTGCTACGCCGTTGTTCGCCGCCTCGGATCTGCTTCCCCGTCGCCGAAAGACGGCCACTGCACCACACTCAACAACTTGGCCATGGGTTCATCCAAGGCTGCACCATCATCCACAACTTCTGGTTTCCGGCGAACAACAGGAAGATCATCGGAAAAATAGAAGGAGGACACAACACTGCCAGCAGAAAGAGGTACTACTCTTGCCTTATTCGTGCAAATCTTACGTCTCCGCTCACAACGTATTCATCCGACGAAAGAAACTAGTTGAGCGCTTCTTACTGCATCTTCTTCGTGATACTAAATCGACAAGGTTTCGTCCCTTTTACTATTTCACCTTTGCTAGAGGTCAGTAGCCCACCTGGATTTCAATTCAGGGTCTGTCGAACCGCAATTAAAAGAAGCAGCACCTGCTTAGGCACATGGAGCACCTAGTCCGCCTATTCCCCGGGGAAGCGGCGCATCGGTGTCTATCATAGGGGTGTGGGGCACAGGAGCTGCTTGCGCCCGATCTGGAGGTCGGCGGGGCTTGAATGGATGGCCGGGGGGGGTGCCAAGCACGGAGGTGCGGTGAGGTCGAGGGGAGGGCGCATGCAGGGGAGGAGTACTGGGCCGGTGGTCGCTGGCGTTTCGAGGAAGATCGTCAACACTGACTGGCTGGAGGTAGATGAAGGCGATCTGCCCGTTCTTTGTACATCGGACGGTGCAGAAAAAATGGACTGACCTATTTGCTTTCAGTCGACTATTATTTTCATAGAATCCTGTAGTAATTTAGTGTGCCATGCATGTTGTAGAGCTATCATATGTCTCCCGTCATTTATTTCTCACCGACCTGCTATCTGCTACCTTTACACTGTACTAGTTGTGCACACACTTCACCCATACTCACACTATTGTTTTTTATGCATGGGTATTTCAGACTCTGACGCAGTGTTGATGAATGCAGAAAAGAAAAGACAGAAGTCGCTCCAGTGTAATTCGAAGATAAGCACTAAGCGTTTCAGCGCTCTAATGGGTGCAGTGTCAGCAGTTGGAGACAGTAAACGTAGCTCTGCAGTTGATGATCTCAATTGCCACACACAACCATCCCAGGTGCTTGCTTTAACTTCGCGCTGTCAAATGTGGTTGCATGTTGCATATGGTGTCTAGCTTGTATTGCTTCCAATTTGGTTAAATTGCATCTGCTTACTTTACACATTATACCTTTGATAATGACATGCCTTCCTGTTTTTGATACATACTACATATGTCTATTAACCATGTTCGTACATCAAACTAATGCTCTTTTGTATCCCTCGTCAATCACTTATGATGAGACAGTCACCCGAGTGGGTTACTGTGAGACGCCCTACTCGTTTAAAGAGTGCAGTGTCATCCTCCCCACATGATTCTCAAGAAACAGCAAGGCTAAATGAAGATAGTCAACGTAGCTCTCTAGTTGATCACCGCAATTCCCCCACACCACCATCGCAGGTGCTTGCTCTTACTTGGCAGTGTGATATGTGGTTGCATGTTGCATATGGTGTCTACCTTGTAATGCTTCTAATTAGGGTAAATTGCATCTGCTTAGTTAACACATTATACCTGTGAATATGACATGCCTTCCTGTTTTTGGTACATACTACGTCTTTCTATTAACCATGTTCTTACATCAAACTACTTTTCTTGTGTATCCCTCATCAATGCTCCTAATTTGTTAAATTGCATCTCCTTAGCTTACACATTATACATGTGAATATGACACGCCTTCCTGTTTTTGGTACATACTACATCTGCCTATCACACCATGTTCTTACATCAAACTACTGTTCTTGTGTATCCTGCGTCTATCGCTTATGATGAGACAGTCACGCGCGTGGGTTAATATGAGACGCAATACTCTTATAAAGAATGCAATTTCATCCTCTCCACATGATTCTCAAGAAACAACAAGCCTAAATGAAGATATTGAACGTAGCTCTGTACCTGAAGACCGCACTTCCCCTACACCACCATCACAGGTGCTTGCTCTAACTTCGCAGTGTGATATGTGGTTGCATGTTGCATACGGTGTCTAGCTTGTAATGCTTCTAATTAGGGTAAATTGCATCTGCTTAGTTTACACACTATACCTGTGAATATGACATGCCTTCCTATTTTTGGTACACACTACATCTATGTGTTAACCTTGTTCTTACATGAAACTACCTCTCTTCTGTATCCTGCATCAATCACTTACGATGAGTCACCTTTATTCGTTGCATATTGCATATTATTTCTAGCCTGTTGCCATGTATTGCTTCTAATTTGGTCAAATACATTTGTTAGGGCACCCTTTTAATTTGGCAGAGTGATATTGGTTTCATCTTTCATATGGTTTCTAGCTTGCATCGATTCTAACAAGTTCAAGCACCTTGTGCTTAGTTTACACTTTATACATCATACATGTCAATATGTCACGCCGTCCTGTTTTTCATACATATTCCATCCTCCTATCATGCGGCTGCCTTACATGAAAGTAGTGTTCGTCAGTATCATGCATCAATGAGTTCTGAAGAGCAAATTTTATTCCTTTTTCTTGTGGGTTTGACTTGACAAGGCAAAATCAAGAAAGAGGAAGGAAAAGAGTAAGGAAGGCGATGATGGTGGTCCTCTGCAGCAACGTAAACGGAGCATCTGTACCGATTCTCCTTGTACTGATAGTGCATTACAAGGTCCAAGTCTCCGCTCCCCTACTCCACCATCCAAGGTGCTTGCTCTAACTTGGCAGTGTGATATCTGGTTGCATGTTGCATATGGTGTCTAGCTCGTATTGCTCCTAATTAGTGTAAACTGCATCTGCTTAGCTTACACATGATACATGTGAATATGACACGCTTTCCTGTTTTTGGTACATACTATATCTGTCTATCACACCATGTTCTTACATGAAACTACTCTTCTTGTGTATCCTGCATCAGTCACTTATGATGGGACACCTTTAAGTTGGCAGTGTGATATTGGTTTGCGTCTTGAATATGATTTCTAGCATGTATTGCTTCTAGTTTGATGAACGCCACCTATGACGAGACAGTTTTAACTTGGCAGAGTGATATTGATTGCACCTTCCATATGGTGTCTTGCAGTGTTTCTAATTTGTTGAAGTGCCTTCTGCTTAGTTACCACATCATAGGTGTGAATATGTCAAGCCGTCCATTTTTTCGTACATATTCCATCCTCGTACCATGACTTTGCCTTTCATCAGAGTAGTGTTCGTCATCATGCATGAATGAGTTCTGAAGAGCGAATGATATTCCTTTTTCTTGTCGGTATGACCTCACAATGCAAAATCAATAAAGATGAAGGAAATTGGCAAGGCATTGGATGATGGTGGTCCTTCCGAGCAACTGAAACGGAGGTTCTCTACAGATTCTACTCCGCCATCCTCCCAACAAGATTCGCAAGACAATGGAAGGCTAGACAGTCAACGTAGCTGTGTAGATGATGAGCACATCTCCCCTACTCCACCATCATAGGTGCTTGCTCTAACTCGGCACTATTATATGTGGTTGAATGTTGCGTATGATGTCTAGCTTGTATTGCTTCTAACTTTGTTGAATTGCATCTGCTTACTTTACACATAATGCCTGTGAATATGACATGTGTTCCTGTTTCTACATCAGACTACTATTCTTGCATATCCCGCATCAGTCACTTATGATAAGGCACCTTTAAGTCACCACTATGACATTGGTTGTGTCTTGCATATGATTTCTAGCATGTACTGCTTCTAATTTGTTGAAACGCCATATAGTTTGAACTTGGCAGAGTGATATTGGTTGCATCTTTCATATGGTGTCTAGCTTGCAGTGCTTCTAATTTGTTGAAATGCCTTTTGCTTAGTTACCACATCATAGGTGTGAATATGTCACACCATCCTGTTTTTCATACATATTCCATCCTTGCATCATGTGTTTGCCTTTCATCCGAGTAGTGTTCGTCAGTATCATGCATGAATGAGTTCTAAAGAGCGAATTTTATTCCTTTTTCTTATCGGTTTGACTTCACAATGCAAAATCATTACAGCTGAAGGAAATTAGTCCGGCAGTGGATGACGGTGGTACGGATATGAACAAATAATTGGTAAGGATTACCCATTCACAAACCAAATATCTGCGGGAAGAAATACAAGAGCAACATGAATTCCCACCTATAAAACTCCTGAAACATTCTGGTTATGCAATCAGGTGTTGGGGATACAGGGGAAGCATAATATCTCACCCAAAACTAGCAAATCCTACATCCAGCTGTATCCATCCTTCAACACATAACCAAGAACCCTCCAGAAATCATTTGCCTCAACCTTTGAAAAGCATCTGTTATACGAGTTATGGCAATACTCCCGAACCCCCGCCCCAGTACTGGGTGGCGTCGAGGTTATCTCACCAACAACTGCATAAAGGAGATTTTCGATGTCGGCGAACTCAGGTATTCCAGAATTGAAACGATAAAATTGTGACGACAACACCTCAGAGCTCAACTCCCCGGGACACTGCCACAACCCCTAAATGTCAGGAGGCACCAAGAACAATGTTCTCATCACAAAACCATCAAAATGATTCCAAGATACCCGCGTAATCCTAATTTTTTTAGTGAAATTTGAGGAGAGAAGAGTCAAAACTCCATGTCAGGATGCCTCGCTAGAGCGACAAAGGGACTGAGGAGTAAAAAGAATCCTACTCTCCGATATATATATAATCGTAAGACTCAAAACATTTTTCTAGACTCAACAACGTCAGCGATTCGATCAAGCAGGGGGCTCCTAAGTCGGGGAAGGCTCTGATTACCAACTTGTAACACCCACGATGCGGCTATATCTCCCACGTGTCGGAGCATGACTTAGAGGCATAACCGCATAGTAGGCATGTCGCAAGAGGGGTAATCTTTACACATCCCATGTACTGAATAAGAAAGGGATAAAGAGTTGGCTTACAATCGCCACTTCACACAATACATAAATATATCATACATCATCCAGAATACAATCAAGGTCTGACTACGGAACCAAATAAAGAAAGACAACCCCAAATGCTAGATCCCCGATCGCCCCAACTGGGCTCCTCTACTGATCATTCGGAAAAGACACATAGTTACGACCCGAATCCTCGTCGAACTCCCACTTGAGTTCGGTAGCGTCCCCTACACTGGCATCATCGGCACATGCATCTGTTTGGAAGTATCTATGAGTCACGGGGACTTAGCAATCTCACACCCTCGCGATCAAGACTATTTAAGCTTAAAGGAAGGAAAAGGGTAGTGAGGTGGAGCTGCAGCAAGCACTAGCATATATGGTGGCTAACTTACGCAAATGAGAGCGAGAAGAGAAGCAAAGCACAGGTGAGAAGCTAATAATGATCAAGAAGTGATCCTGAAACTACTTACATTCAAGCATAACACAAGACCGTGTTCTCTTCCTGGACTCCGCCGAAAAGACACCATCACGGCTACACATGCGGTTGATTCATTTTAATTAAGTTAAGTGTCAGGTTCTCTACAATCGGATATTAACAAATTCCCATCTGCCCATAACCGTGGGCACGACTTTTGGAAGTTCAAAACCCTGCAGGGGTGTCCCAACTTAGCCCATCACAAGCTCTCACGGTCAACGAAGGATATTCCTTCTCCTAGGAAGACCCGATCAGACTCGGAATCCCGGTTACAAGACATTTCGACAATGGTAAAACAAGACCAGCAAAGCCTCCCGATGTGCCGACAAATCCCGATAGGATCTACACATATCTCGTTCTCAGGGCACACTGGATGAACACTACATACAACTAAAACCAACCCTCAAGTTTCCCCGAGGTGGCGCTGCAAGTGGCTCTGTTTTGGACCAACACTCAGAGGAGCACTGGCCCGGGGGTTTAAAATAAAGATGACCCTTGAGTCCACGGAACCCAAGGGAAAGGCTTAGGTGGCAAATGGTAAAACCAAGATTGGGCCTTGCTGGAGGAGTTTTATTCAAGGCGAACTGTCAAGGGGTTCCCATAACACCCAACCGCGTAAGGAACGCAAAATCAAGGAACATAACACCGGTATGACGGAAACTAGGGCGGCAAGAGTGGAACAAAATACTAGGCATAAGGCCGAGCCTTCCAACCTTTACCAAGTATATAGATGCATTAAAGTAAACAAGATATAATAATGATATCCCAACAATATCCATGTTCCAACATGGAACAAACTTCAACTTCACCTGCAACTAGCAACGCTATAAGAGGGGCTGAGCAAAGCGGTAACATAGCCAAACAACGGTTTGCTAGGAAAGGTGGGTTAGAGGCTTGTCATGGCAATATGGGAGGCATGATATAGCAAGTGGTAGGCATCGCGGCATAGCAATAGAGCGAACAACTAGCAAGCAAATATAGAAGTGATTTCGAGGGTATGGTCATCTTGCCTGCAAAGTTCTCCGAGTTGACGAAAGCTTGATCCTCGTAAGCGTACTCAACAAGTTCCTTGATTACGCACTCGTCTCTCGGATCTACCCAAAGCAAGAACACAAGCAAAGGAAATAACAATCAACCACGGTGCAATGTGCAAGCAACATGATGCAAAACATGGCATGATATGCGGGATGTGATATGCAATGCATATGCGTGCTTCAGAAGGGAAAGAATGAACCAGGCATCAAGTTGGAAAACCAAGTGCGCCGCTGGAAAGATGAGTTGATTTTGGTCGAAATCGATATAAAGATCACCGGAATCGGATGCACGGTTTGCAAATGGCAAGCAAAACAAGAATGGCACAATTCTGCGATTAATAGCACGATGCCATCTAGAATGCAACAAGAAACTAAGCTACTGCACTCCAACATAACAACAAAGCACATGGAAGTGATCTACTGAAGATGCTTGACAAAAGATGAACACCGAGCTACGGCTAAATCACACAAGAGCAGGTTTAAACAAGCATGGCAAAAGTGCAAAAGATATCATCATCACAGACTTAGTGAAAATACTAACATGCCAGGAATTAACATCAGGAAGCAACATTTAGAGCAAGCAAACAATATGCTACAGGAACATATCATAGCAAAACAAGGCATGACATGAATCTACTAAATGCAGAGAACAAAAGTCCGTTACTGACCAAGAGTCAAAAGGGCACAGAAAATATGATGGCACGCATGTAAACATAGCAAGTTTCGTTAACAGATTCAGACTTAGCAGAAAACTGAGCATGGCATCAACAGAATTACGAAGGCATATTTGCGAGCTCGATTCACTCATCACAAAGCGTTGCATGACAAACTAAGCATACTACCAGAAAGAAGACATGATCATAAGGCTAACCATGGCAAGAACAAGTTTATAGCATGCTTGGCACAACTACAACAACCATGGCAAAATTGATTAACATGTAAACAATCTACCAGGAACATTTTATAGCAAAAGTAGAGCAATATTAAGTCATGTTAGGGTACTCCATAAATGCAAACAGGGGCATGGATGGATAGATCATAACCATATGTCAAAATCATCCTTACTGAAGATACTCAAAACAAGCATGGATCTCACTGTAGCAACATGAATACATGGCATAAAAATAACAACAGAGGAATGACTTAGTGAAATTCTAAGTCTCTGAAATCAGCAATATCACGAGAGCTACTTTGCATGCTTGTGATAGTCACCAAAATATCACAAAAATACATGGCAAACACCCCTGTAAAGATGGCATGTCATAGACCAAAACACATGTAGAGATCATGTTCATATCAAGCACACCACAAATGTGGCAAAAATGACAAATGCTCATAAACTGCTAAGAATCAGCATCTAACATTTTATAGCACTCTTGCATCAACGATTTGGGCGTCAAGATGGACTCAAACAAGCATGTCACAATGGAACAAAATTAAGAGCACATCATGATGAACATTTTGATGTATCACACGCACGAAACGAAGCTACGGATGAGAAGTTATGGCATGATGAACATGGCATAAAAAATAACAGAGGAAAAGACTTAGAGATATTTTAGACCTCCAGATCCAGGGTTCATCGGCGCGGAAGTCGAGGTTCGCCTGGATCTCGCCGGATCCGTGAAGGAGAGGGCCGGAGATGGTGGAGGGGGCTCGCCGGAGTGCTCGGGCCTCGCCGGAGTGGAGCTTGGGGAGGAGGTGGAGGTCGGGCGCGGCGACGCGGAGCGAGGAGCGGCGGTGCAGTGGCCGGAGGCGGCACCGGGGTGAGGTGGTGGTGGCCGGCGCGGGGCAAGGCGCGGCGCCTGCAGCGGGGCAAGACGGCGGCCGGCGGCGCGCAGAACGGTGGGCGGCGTAGCGGGACCGAGCGGCGGCGGCTCCGGCGGGCTCGCGTGAGCCCGCGATGGGCCTGGCGCGCCGCGGCGGCGTGGAGGCGATGTAGAGCCAGGTGGCAGGCGCTGAGTGGCTTGGGGCGGCGGTGCGATTTCGTCCGGCGTGGGCGGACGTGTCCGTCGGTCCGAGGAGGTTTTTTTGGGGGTTTGGACCCGGATTTGGCCGGGGAGGACATATTTATACCTAGAAAGAGGTGGGAGTGTCCAAATGAGGTGTAGTTTTCGACCACGCGATCATGATCCGATGACGGAGGACATGGGGTAGGTTTGGATGGGTTATTGGGCCACTTTGGAGGGGTGTTGGGCTGCAACACACACGAGGCCTTTCCGGTTCCCCGGTTAACCGTTGGAGTATCAAACGGACTCCAAATGGCACGAAACTTGACAGGCGGTCTACCGGTGGTGTACCAAGGCTGCTTGGCAAATCTCGGTCCATTTCGAGAATGTTTAACACCCGCTCACTAAAAGAGGCAAAAGGGGGGCGCCGGAGGACGTAGGAGTGTCGGATTACAAAACGGATAACGGGAAAAAAGCTCGGATGCATGAGACAAACACGTATGCAAATGCGATGCACATGATGACATGATATGGAATGCATGACATGAACAAAATGCAAAACGAAGACAAAACCCAACCACGAGTAATCTCATAACTTAGAGCCGAAAATGGCAAGAGTCAGAGTACAAATATGGCAAGTTACATCCGGGGTGTTACATAGAATCTTCGGAGTCTGGCCACGTTTCAGGGGTTCAGCTCGAGGCGATTGTCTGATGCATCACAAAGACGGTATGCACCTCCGGTGAGGACTTCATCAATTACGAAGGGACCCTCCCATCTGGGCTTGAGTTTGTCCTTTTTCTTCTTCAGCAGGCGCAGAACAAGTTCGCCAACATTGAAATCCTGGCCCGTACTTCTCTGCTTTGATATCTTCAGGCCTGCTGTTGGTAAAATGTTGAACCGGCCTTTGTGACGTCGTGTTCCTCCTCCAGGGCATCTAGGTTGTCCTGCCGATCAAGCTCGGCTTCTCTCTCTTCGTACATACGCACTCGAGGTGAGTCGTGAATAATATCGCAGGGCAATACGGCCTCTGTGCCATACACCATGAAGAAAGGTGTGTATCCGGTAGTGCGGTTGGGCATGGTCCACAGCCCCCAGAGTACGGAGTCGAGCTCCTCAACCCAGTGCTTGTCTGATTCTTTCAAATACCGCACTAGTCTGGGCTTAATGCCGCTCATGATAAGACCGTTGGCCTATTCGACTTGACCGTTGGTTTGTGGGTGGTAGATGGAGGCGTAATCGAGTTTAATACCCAGATTAGTACACCAGGTTTTTACCTCGTCGGCTGTGAAATTAGAGCCGTTGTCGGTGATGATGCTGTGCGGCGCACCATAACGGTGCACAACACCGGATATGAAGTCTATCACCGGGCCGGACTCAGCCGTTTTGACCGGTTTGGCCTCTATCCACTTGGTGAATTTGTCCACCATAACCAGCAGATATTTTTTCTTGTGGCTTCCCCCTTTAAGGGGTCCAACCATATCCAGTCCCCAGACCGCGAAAGGCCAAGTGATAGGGATAGTCTGTAAGGCAGTTGGGGGCATGTGGCTTTGGTTGGCGAAGAGTTGGCATCCGACGCAGCGTTGGACGGGGTTCTGTGCGCCTGCTCGGGCTGTTGAGCAATAAAACCCAGTACGGAAAGCCTTGCTAACAAGAGCCCGAGCTGCGGCATGGTGTCCACCGAGACTGGCGTGAATTTCCGCTAGAAGCTGCCGCCCCTCTTCTTCGGAGATACATCTTTGAAGTACTCCGGTGGTACTTTTCTTGTACAGATCTCTGTCATGAACCTTGTAGGACTTAGAGTGCCGGACAACAAGGCGAGCCTCATTCTGGTCTTCGGGGAGCTCCTTCCTATTAATGTGGGACAAGAAAGGTCCGGTCCATGGAGGAATTACTACCATAATGAGATGGGCTGACGGTGTTACTTCGGTGGCTGAGCCCCCGATACTGTAGGTGTGTTCGGGATTTGGAGTTGTATTCGGATCTGGACTATTGTTGCCGCCCTGCCCTTGCCACACCACAGATGGCTTGAAAAGCCTTTCCAGGAAGATGTTGGATGGGACGGGGTCGCGCTTAGCACCGATGAGAGCAAGGATGTCCGCCGCTTGGTTACTCTCTCGGGCGACGTGATGGAATTCAAGCCCTTCGAACCGAGCCGACATTTTTATTACGACATTACGATAAGCTCCCATCTTTGGATCTTTGGCATCAAAGTCGCCGTTTATCTGAGATATGGCGAGGTTTGAGTCCCCGCGCACCTCCAGGCATTGTATGCCCATGGTTACGGCCATCCGAAGACCATGCAGTAGGGCCTCGTATGCGGCTGCGTTGTTAGAGTCTGTGTATAATATCTGGAGTACATACTGGACGACGTCTCTAGTGGGGGCACTACTAGGAAAAGGGCTACTAGTGGCACACCAGTTTTGCGTACTAATGGCGCACTACTGGTGCGCCACTAGTACCACGCCACTAGTATATTTTAGTAATGGCGCACCACAGGTGCGCCATTAGTATCCCACAGGTGCGCCATTAGTATCTGGTATACTAATGGCGCACCACATGGAAGTGCGCCATTAGTAACAATTTTTTAAAAAAAAATCGTTTTTTTCTTAATCTCAGGTCACTATTTCACATATGAGATATCCAACACATATATATACAACAAGCATCCATATAACAATCATATCCAACACACAAGTTTCATCATATATACATACATAGCCAACACATAGTTCCATCGTTACATATTACGAAAGTTTCACATTGTTCATCATCCAACACCGTTATCCATCAATTCACAAAAGTTTCACATTGATACAAAATAAAAACACAAATGGAAAAGAAGCACTCCATCCATGCAAGCTTCCGTGAATTAAATCAAATCTGCAAAATGATAAACAAGAAGTTAGAAGAAGAAGAATAAGAAGAGAAGAAGAAGAAGAAGACTAGAAGAATACTAGAAGAAGAAGAACACTAGAAGAATACTAGAAGAAGAATAAGAATAATAAGAAGAAGACTATAAGCTTATTATGTAAACTTGATCATTTTGTGCTAACATAAGTAATTTTGGAGCTAACCTATAGGAAACTAAGCATATAAGCTCTAAGTTAGCATATTAGAGCCAACTTAGGTAAAATGAAGCTAACCTATGTCATTTTGGAAAAGAAGAAGAATAAGAAGAGGACTATAAGCTTATTATGTAAAATAGATCATTTTGTGCAACATAAGTAATTTTGGAGCTAACCTATAGGAAACTAAGCATATAAGCTCTAAGTTAGCATATTAGAGCCAACTTAGGTAAAATGAAGCTAACATATGTCATTTTGGAAAGAAGAAGAATAAGAAGAAGACTAAGCTTATTATGTAAACTTGATCATTTTGTGCTAACATAAGTATTTCTGGAGCTAACCTATAGGAAACTAAGCATATTAGAGATAACATAGGTAACTAAGTATATATATATATATATATATATATCATTTTGGAGATCTGACATACCTGACATAGTTCAGTTCTCATTGTTCTTCTCCTTCTCCTTCCTCAGCCTGATGCGCCAAGAGCGGCGAGGCGGTGGAGGCAGCTGTGGGATGTAGTATTCTACCACAATTGGCGTGGTCATGTCGCCCAGCAGTGGGATCACCGACGCCACCACCGGTGCGTGGTCATTGTCATGCACCACCACCATCACGAGGCCTCCTTCAGGCAGGACGGGCACGACCATCGCTAGATCATCCTCAGCCACCACCATCTCATGCCCATGGTCAGCCACCACCATCTCTTGCCCATGGTCAGCCACCACCATCTCTTGCCCATGGTCAGCCACCACCATCTCTTGCCCTTGGTCAGCCACCACCAGCGCTAGGTCATCCTCAGCCTGATGCCCATCGCCATCCTACGGCTCCTCATCCCCACTCTGCTCCTCTTCTCCCCCCCTCTAGTCCGGATCATCCTTCTTGTTGTCAGAACCGCTGCTGCTTTCGCTAAAGCCAGAATCGCTGTTGCTTTTGCTACAGCCATAATCGCTGCTGCTTTGGCTGTAGCCAGTGTCGCTGCTGCTGCTCCCATTGCCTGTCCAAATGCAACAATGACCGTTAACAATCGATGTGAGACAAAGCCAAATGTAGAGGAATAAGAAGAGGCAGAACGCACTGGCATCTTCGTCGTCAGCGTAGCGCATGCGACACATAGTCGCATTGAAAACCTTCACGATGAGCATTGTGGCGTCATCATCGTACCTGAAGAGAAGAAAGTACCCGGTCCACAGGTCGTAGGCACTGTAGAACTTCTCCCAGCCACGACACAGGTACATGTGGCCCTCCTCGATCACCAACTCCACGTCCCACAGCCCGCGAACCCCGCTGCCGGCCTGTCAGAGCTTCACATTATTTGGCGGATCTTCACCCAACATGTTCATAAAAGTGTCAGGCAGCCTCTGCAATTTGGGACAAGGAGTGATGTAGCAAACAACAGAGTTATCATAATGAGATGGGTGAAGGGGAGATCTCTCGTTTTATATACCTGCCTCGTGGCTGATACTGAAGTCCCAAGTACGATACTGAAGAACTCGAAAGCATCCAACTCGTACTCCGGTGAGGCAGAGCGGTGGTGGCTGCTTCCCCCCATCTCTGATAAGCAGCAGAAGAGACCAATTAGTACCCTTACAACATTATCATACAACATTATAGGAGCATAAATTTTGAGCAGAAGATAATAAACTACACCAATGCACTTGTGGACATATGATGGCTCTAGTTGAATTTATTAGTACCACTAGTCGTCAAAAAATGCAAAGTAGGCAACTAGCTAGCAGTATAAAAACATTCATCTAAAGAAAAGAAAAAACTAGCTAGCAGTATGATGGCTCGGTCAGTATACATGGACTGAGACTTCAGAATGGGACATCAGTGCGACAATTTTTTTGCTGAATAGTGTATCTAGCTTATGGTCTGGAATTTTGCATTGTATACCCGAGACAAAGTTGCTCACCTATTATTCTAAACTTAGCAATTATAGATGGTTTTTCTTAGGCAAGGCCATGAGCTCCAGCACTCTTTATAAGTATAAGAAACTTGTTTGGTTATTTATAAATAAAAGGACAAAAACTAGTTTAGATAAACATCGGGGAAAATACATGCAAGAGGTTGTAGACAGAGTTAGTCTAGGCAGAAAGCAAAATCAAGGGGCATTATCCGTAAGCGCAATTACAATTTTACAAATAGCATCAGTAAAACAAATAAACTCAAATTATGAGGCGAGATAAAGCTGCATAGGTATGAAAAGAAGTAGTCTGCACTGTCAAAATTTAGAGACTAATTACCGTTAGACACATCAGCTATTTCGGTGTCACTAGGTTCAGCAGCAATGTCATCTTTAATCACATCACTAGATTTAACAATTCTAGAAGACTTGTCTTCCTCTTGATATCTTGGAACTAGAAACTCACAAACATCTTTAAAGCCTGTATTTTTTATGAATGAACTCTTCTGTTGCAGCCTCCAACTTAAGCCAGACAGCCAGGTCACCCAACTCATGAATGGGTTATCATCCCTAACTAATGCCAAGAGATCCTGTTGTGCACCTTTCCAAGAAAGAGAAAAAATACCACTGATACTTGCTGCACTGCGTCTGCTTTCACGCTGCTTAGCTACGTGTTATGCATTCCACAGGTTAGATTTACACACATTTGTAAGGCCGCTACGAAGGAGAGATCTATGTCTTACGGAAACTGCATTTTGCCAACAAGGAATGATCTCAAGGTACAAAGGAACCCACAAGATTGGCAGCATGTTTAAGTTTTACGACACTCATCCTACCATAATCCTACCATAATCAGTACT
The DNA here is from genome assembly GCF_018294505.1 of Triticum aestivum. Classification (NCBI taxonomy): domain Eukaryota; kingdom Viridiplantae; phylum Streptophyta; class Magnoliopsida; order Poales; family Poaceae; genus Triticum; species Triticum aestivum. Next base: position 383,345,002 of record NC_057803.1, on the reverse strand, counting down.
AACTCCCTCCCCTTGCACCCTACAATTTACGCTAACCAAGCACCTGCATCTACAGATGCTCCATCCACTTATGCAGAATAGAATCGATCACACAAGACACAAGGTTAAGCAGAATAGAATCGATCACACACACATACACGAGAAATTTGCACTAAAAAACAATGGCTAGACAAAATACATAGTGGAGGTGCGGCCCGAGCGTAGTGGAGGCGCGATCGCGGTGCAGTGAGTGCGCCTGGGCAGGGCCAGGGCACGGCCAGGGGCCGAGGGGAGCACGACCACGGGGGCGGCAACCAGGAGCTGGGGCGCGGTGGTGCGACACTCTACGGCGACGAAATCGAAGGGGGGAGGGGAATCGGTGCAGCTCACCGAGAGGAAGACGATGGCGAGCTCGTGCGGGGCCGGGGTTGACGAGGTGACGCGGATCGATGGTGAGGCCGCGGTGGCCGGAGGTGGAATAAGGCGCAAACGCCATAGACGGTGGAGGTGTCGGTGTCGTAGAGGCGCCGGAGACCTTGCCCTATGAGACAGAGAAGGGGCCGTCAGACCCGGCGCAAGCAGGGGGCAAGGGGAGGAGGAGGAGGGGCAAGGGGAGGAGGAGGGTCGGGGGGCGTACGGTGCTGCGTCGCTGCTCGGCGCCGACGGTGAGGAGGAAGGCGAAGATGTTGAGGAGTCCAGCGGGGGTCGGGGCGGCGGGGGTGGAGTCCGGTGGGGGTCGGGGCGGCGGCGTCGGCGTGGTGGCGGGTGGTGGGGGCGACGGGGCGAGGGGCGGTGGGGCCAGGGGGCGGTGGCGGGTGGCGGCGGCGGCGGGTGGTTGGGACGGTGGGGCGACGGGGCGAGGGGAGGTGGGGCAAGGGGGCGGCGAGGGGAGGGGGGCGATGGGGCGAGGGAAGGTGGGGCTCGGCATTATTAACAATTTTTTTTTCAAAACTACTAATGGCGCATGGTGGGTGTGGTGCGCCATTACTATGTCAACTAGGAATGGCGCACTATACCACGGTGCGCCATTAGTAACAAATTTTTTTTTATTTTTTTTTTCAAAACTACTAATGGCGCACCAACACATGGTGCACCATTAGAATATAGTAATGGTGCACCACATGTCTGGTGCGCCATTAGTGGCCATATCATCTATAGCCCTTTTCCTAGTAGTGGGGATGTTAACATGACTCCCGCTCCCAGCCCTGCCAACATTTTGGAGCCGTCAAAATAGATAACCCAATTGGAACATGCGCCATACTCCTTACGGAGTTCGGCCTCTGTCCATTCGGCGATGAAGTCGGCCAGTACTTGGGATTTGATGGCTCATCGTGGCTTGTATGTTATGTCGAATGGAAGTAGCTCTATGGCCCATTTGGTGATCCGTCCCATGGCATCGCGTTTGTTTATTATGTCATTGAGTGGGACCTCAGAAGCCACCATGATTGAACACTCCTGGAAGTAGTGTCGTAGCTTGCAGGATGCCATGAAGACCGCGTATGCTATCTTTTGATAGTGGGGGTACGGGATTTGCACGGTGTGAGGACAGTTGATATGTAGTATACTGGGCTTTGGAGCAGAAATTTGTATCCGTCCTGTTCTCGTTCGACGAGGAGCACGACGCTCACCACCTGATGTGTTGCCGATATGTATAACAACATGGGCTCGCCGGTGTTTGGTGCGGCCAGGATTGGATTTCATTCTAGGAGGGCCTTTATTTCCTCCAGTCCGGCAGTCGCCGCGTCTGTCCATTCGAAGTTATCAGTGTGTCGTAAGAGGCGATAGAGTGGTAGTGCCTTTTCTCCGAATTTGGATATAAAGCGGCTTAGCGCTGCTACGCATCCAGCTAGCTTTTGGACCTGTTTGAGGTCTGTTGGTGTAGCCAACTGTGACAGGGCTCGGATTTTAGCTGGATTTGCTTCGATTCCTCTATTGGAAACGATGAAGCCCAGCAGTTTTCCAGCGGGGATGCCGAAGACACACTTTTCCGGGTTGAGCTTAATGCCATACGCCTAGAGGTTGTATAATGTAAGACGTAAGTCGTCTATTAGTGTTTCGACGTGTCTAGTTTTGATGACGTCATCATCGACGTAAGCTTCTACCATTTTCCGATTTGTTTCTCCAGGCATGTTTGAATCATGCGTTGGTATGTGGCCCCGGCGTTCTTGAGCCCAAAGGGCATGGTGTTGAAGCAGAATGACCCATATAGGGTGAGAAATGCTGTTGTCGCTTGATTGGACTCCTTCATTTTGATTTGATGGTATCCGGAATATGCATCAAGGAAACACAGTGAGTTGTGTCCTGCGGTGGCGTCGATGATTTGATCAATACGGGGAGGGGGAAGGGATCCTTAGAGAAAGCCTTGTTGAGGTCTTTGAAATCGACACACAGGCGCCAGGATTTGTCCTTCTTTCGTACCATCACCAGGTTTGCCAGCTAGTCCGGATCCTTGATTTCTCCAATGAATCTGGCCTTGATGAGTTTGGTCACCTCCTCCCCCATGGCGTGTCGCTTGGGTTCGAAAAAGCGCCGCAGTGTTTGCTTGACCGGTTTCAATCCCTTTACTATATTGAGGCTATGTTTGGCCAGCTCGCGTGGGATCCCTAGCATATCTGAAGGGTGCCAGGCAAATATGTCCCAGTTTTCGCACAGGAATTCTTGTAGTGCGGTGTCGACTGTTGGGTTCAGTTGAGCTCCGATAGATGCCTTCTTGGGGTCCGTTGGGTGGACCTAGAATTTGACTATTTCTTCTGCTGGTTTGAAGGATGTGGATTTAGGGTGTTTGTCGAGGATCACATCGTCCCTGTCCACCGTGGAGCATAGTGCGGTTAATTCTTCGGCCGCAAGGGCTTCGGATAGCGCCTCCAGGGCCAGGGATGCGGTTTTGTTTTCAGCGCCGAGTGCTATGTCCGGATCACTGACGAGAGTGATTATATCGTTTGGTCCGGGCATTTTGAGCTTCATATACCCGTAATGGGGTATGGCCTGAAAGCGTGTAAAAGCAGCCCGCCCCAACAGGGCGTGATATCCGCTGCTGAAAGGGGCCACTTGGAAAGTTATTTCTTCGGACCGATAGTTCTCCGGCGTGCCGAATACTACGTCGAGTGTGATTTTGCCAGCGCACCGCGCCTCCTGACTGGTAATAATTCCTCGGAAGGTTGTGTTACTTTGCTTGATGCGGCTCCTGTCTATTTCCATTTTATGGAGTGTGTCCTCATAAATGAGGTTTACTCCGCTGCCGCCATCCATGAGGACCTTAGTAAGTCGAAACCCATCCACGATGGGACTAAGGATTAACACGGCAGGCGCTCGTACTGTTTTGTACTTTGGTTCGTCATCGGCATTGAATGTTATAGCCGTGTCGTTCTAGGGGTTTATTGCAGCGATTTGGCAGACTTCGGCGAGCTCGCAAAGCGCCTTTTTGCGCTTGTTGTTTGAAGCGAATGTCTCAAAGATCACCGATACTCTTGAGTTATCGTCCTCTGGGGGATGCCGTTCTGGGTCGTCCTCGATAAGGATGTCCTCGTCGCTCTTGGCTACCTGTCGTAATATCCAACATGCTCTAAGGTTGTGGGTTGCCACGGTATCTAGTGTTGTATGTATTTTGCATGGGCCATCGAGCCACCCCATTAGAACGGTGCCGTGCCCATAGCGGTTTTGTGTTTCTTGGCTATTGGACTGGGCGTGCCACGAGGGTGCACCCTTTTCGCCTATAGGGGGAGTTGAGTTGGGACTGACGGTTTCCAGTGAGCTGCCTGAGTTTTCCAGGCGCTCTCCATCGTGCTGTACTTTTGTACGATGGTTTCTAAGTCAGCGAATTTCAGTATGCGGCGGCGATTGATGGCATTGAGGATTCCTTCGTCCGTGCAATTGTTGTAGAACGCTGATATTGCGTCGTTGTCACGATAATCTTTTACCTTGTCCTTGACAAGGAGGAATCTGGCCCAGAAGTGGTGGACCATTTCCTGAGACTGCTGTTTTATGCTCATGAGAGCGTCTATGTCCGGGTGGGTGGGTGGAATTAAATCCGAACCCCGACCTGACCGATTATCCGGAGTCCGACGACCTTCCGGGCTTAACAGTCCGGGTTCCGTAATATCTTCTGATTGTTTAGGACCGCCGTCCGATGCTATGTTTGGAGGGCTGGTCGCGTCCTTTCACGGGTGAGTATCCGGATCTTCCTAATCGGCGATCCGAACATAGTCCATCTTCAGTATAGAAGAAGACTTGCCGTCCTGCTCCACGACTACCGCAATCTGGTGGGTGACCGGTAGGGTCTCGATTTCTCCTTGACCGGTTTTAGGCCCGACCCGATCATAGTCTGTGGCTATTCCCAAAGTGGCGATGCGATCTAGGAGTTCATTCAAAGATGAAAACTTTGTCGGATCCATCTACTTGGAGTGATCGGAGTTAATGCAAAGGGGGTTTTCGATGGCCCGAGAGGTCATCGTCGGCTCAACGGCCGAACGGGCGATCATAGTAAAGCCGCCTAGCCGGAGGGTTTGGCCTGGGGCCAGAGCTCTCCCGGAGGTGATGTTGTCTTTAAAGACAAGGCGAGCCATCGAGCCTTTCGTCGACGGCACAGTGGAACTCTCAATGAAAGCACCAATGTCCGTGTCAAAACCGGCGGATCTCGGGTAGGGGGTCCCGAACTGTGCGTCTACGATCGATGGTAACAGGAGACGGGGGACACGATGTTTACCCAGGTTCGGGCCCTCTCTATGGAGGTAATACCCTACGTCCTGCTTGATTGATCTTGATGAATATGAGTGTTACAAGAGTTGATCTACCATGAGATCGTAATGGCTAAACCCTAGAAGCCTAGCCTGTATGACTATGGTAATGAGTATATCCTTTCTGGACTAACCCCTCGGGTTTATATAGACACCGGGGGGGATCTAGGGTTACATAGAGTCGGTTACATAAGAAGGAATCTTCATAGTCGGTTGCCAAGCTTGCCTTCCACGCCAAGGAGAGTCCAATCCGAACATAGGTACATTCTTCGGCCTTCACGTCTTCACAGCCCATCAGTCCGGCCCACGGATAATAGGCGGGACGCTCGAGGACCCCTTAGTCCAGGACTCCCTCAGTGTGGGACATGCTCGACGATATTAGGAGAGCGCTTAGCCTGTGGCAACAGGGTGGTTTTAAATTCGTTCAGAGCCCCTTCGGGGATCCATCTTGAGATTGTGGCCTACGCCTTGGTGCTCTAGGCACCATTTTTTTCTTTCTTTTCTTATCTCCTTGATCCTAGGATCACCGCCTTTGCCATTTTGTCATCTGCTCCCTGCTTAAGTTGAATGAAACCCCAGCCAAGGTTGGCACTTTAAAAAAAAGCAAAGATCATGAATGTAGGCATCACGTCCATGACAAGTAGACTGACTCATGCATGCATCTACAACTATTACTCCACATATCCACCGCTATCCAGCAAGCATCTAGTGTATTAAGTTAACAAGAACGGAGTAACGCCTTATGCAAGATAACATGATGTAGTGGGATAGATCCAATCAACATGAGTAAACCCCACCTTTTTATCCTTAATAAAAACAATACAAATACGTGTAATGTCGCTTTCTGTCACTAGGATTTAGCACCGCAAGATTAAACCCATTACAATGCACCTCTACCACTGAAAGAAAAATCAATTGAGTTGGCCAAACCAAATCGATAGATCGGAGAGAAATACAAAGCTATCTTAATCATGCATAAAAGAGTTTCGAAAAGACTCACATAACATTCATAGATAATCTGATCATAAACCCACAATTCATCGGATATCAACAAACGCACCGCAAAAGAAGATTACATCAAATAGATCTCAAAGAACATCGAGGAGAACATTGTATTCATGATCAAAGAGAGAGCAGAAGCCATCTAGCTACTAGCTATGGACCTGTAGGTCTGTGGTAAACTACTCACACATAATCGAAACGACAGCAAGGTTGATGTAGAGGCCCTCCGTGATCGAATCCCCCTCTGGCAGAGTACCGGAACAGGTCTCCAGATGGGATCTCATGAGGACAAAAACTTACGGTGGCAGAAAAGTAGTTTTGGTGTGCCCTCTGGTATACGAGGAATATTTGGGTATTTATGGAGCTAAGATTAGGGTTGGAGGAGCCACAGGGGGCCCACAACCTCGGGAGGCCCCCCTAGGGCGCGACTTCCAAGCTTGTGGCTCATCTATGGCCCTTCTGGCCTCCTCCTGAAGCTTCCTAGGTGTCTTTTGGTCCAAAAAATTGTCAAAAAGTTTTGTTCCATTTGGATCCCGTTTGGTATTGATTTTCTGTAAAATAAAAAAACAAGGGAAAAATAGTAACTGGCATTGGGCACTAGCTTAATAGGTTAGTCCCAAAAAATGATATAAAATAGCATAATAATGCATATAAAACATCCAAGATAGATAATATAATTACATGGAACAATAAAAAATTGTAGATACGTTGGAGACGTATCACCAAACACCACCACCGCTGCCATATCCTAACACCTTCACCGCTGCTGCCATAAAACCATCGCATATCCGCCACCGATCCAAGTCCATATATAGCATGCCACCGATCCAAGTCCATATATACCACGCCACAAATCTGAGTCCACATATACCATCACCTATCCATCACCAATCCGAGTCCATCCCGTATCCGGTCTGCTTTTGAGAGCCTATGTAGTCATTTCATCTTTCCTTGTTTGAGTAGGTTTCAGATTCCATCAATCTTTTGTCATCCATAGAAGAGGTTGGTTTCCAAATAGAGAGTCCGGAAACCACCCTCCGTTTAGGCCGAAATTTTTCCAAAAAGCACTTGTCAAAACAAATTCCGGTTATCCCATTTTTAGGTGTCCCCAAGCATTTTGAGACAGCTGCCATTATAGAAAGTTCTTTTGGACAGTTCCAAAATTTGGTCTGGGCAGTCGGAAAAAAATTAGTCAAAAAAATTGGTGCCTTGATGACCCACAAGTATAGGGGATTTATCGTAGTCCTTTCGATAAGTAAGAGTGTGATAGGTGTCCACGAGGAGCAGAAGGAAATGATAAGCGGTTTTCAGCAAGGTATTCTCTGCAAGCACTGAAATTATACGTAATAGATAGTTTTGTGATAAGATAATTTGTAACGAGCAACAAGTAACAAAAGTAAATAAAGTGCAGCAAGGTGGCCCAATCCTTTTTGTAGCAAAGGACAAGACTAGACAAACTCTTATATAGAAGAAAGTGCTCCCGAGGACACATGGGAATTATCGTGAAGCTAGTTTTCATCATGTTCATATGATCCGCGTTCGGTACTTTGATAATTTGATATGTGGGTGGACCGGTGCTTGGGTGCTGTCCTTACTTGGACAAGCATCCCACTTATGATTAACCCCCATTGCAAGCATCTGCAACTACAACAGAAGTATTAAGGTAAACCTAACCATAGCATGAAACATATGGATTGAAATCAGCCCCTTACGAAGGAACACATAAACTAGGGTTTAAGCTTCTGTCACTCTAGCAACCCATCATCTATGTATTACTTCCCAATGCCTTCCTCTAGGCCCAAATAATGGTGAAGTGTCATGTAGTCGACGTTCACATAACACCACTAGAGGAGAGACAACATACATCTCATCAAAATATCGAACGAATACCAAATTCACATGACTGCTAATAGCAAGACTTCTCCCATGTCCTCAGGAACAAATGTAACTACTCACAAAGCATATTCATGTTCATAATCAGAGGGGTATTAATATGCATATAGGATCTGAACATATGATCTTCCACCAAATAAACCAACTAGCATCAACTACAAGGAGTAATCAACACTACTAGCAACCTACAGGTACCAATCCTAGACTTAAAGACAATAATTGGATACAAGAGATGAACTAGGGTTTGAGAGGAGATGGTGCTGGTGAAGATGTTGTTGGAGATTGGCCCCCTCCTGATGAGAGGAGCGTTGGTGATGACGATGGCGATGATTTCCCCCTCCCGGAGGGAAGTGTCCTGATGACCCACAAGTATAGGGGATCTATCGTAGTCCTTTCGATAAGTAAGAGTGTAGAATCCAACGAGGAGCAGAAGGAAATGATAAGCAGTTTCTAGCAAGGTATTCTCTGCAAGTACTGAAATAAGTGGTAACAGATAGTTTTGTGATAAGATAATTTGTAACGAGCAACAAGTAACAAAAGTAAATAAAGTGCAGCAAAGTGGCTCAATCCTTTTGTAGCAAAGCACAAACCTGGACAAACTCTTATATGATGTAAAGCTCCCCCGAGGAAACATGGGAATATCGTCAAGCTAGTTTCCATCACGCTCATATGATTCGCGTTTGGTACTTTGATAATTTGGTATGTGGGTGGACCGGTGCTTGGGTGCTGCCCTTACTTGTACAAGCATCCCACTTATGATTAACCTCTAATGCAAGCATCGACAAATACAATAAAAGTATTAAGGTAAACCTAACCATAGCATGAAACATATGGATCCAAATCAGCCCCTTATGAAGTAACGCATAAACTAGTGTTTAAGCTTCTGTCACTCTAGCGACCCATCATCTACTTATTACTTCCCAATGCCTTCCTCTAGGCCCAAACAATGGTGAAGTGTCATGTAGTCGACGTTCACATAACAGCACTAGAGGAGAGACAACATACATCTCATCAAAATATCGAACAAATACCAAATTCACATGACTACTAATAGCAAGACTTCTCCCATGTACTCAGGAACAAAAGTAACTATTCACAAAGCATAAACATGTTCATAATCAGAGGGGTATTAATGTGCATATAGGATCTGAACATATGATCTTCCACCAATTAAACCAACTAGCGTCAACTACAAGGAGTAATTAACACTACTAGCGACCTACCAGCACCAATCCCAGACTTGGAGACAAGAATTGGATACAAGAGATGAACTAGGGTTTTGAGATGAGATGGTGCTGATGAAGATGTTGATGGAGATTGCCCTCTCCCGATGAGAGGAGCGTTGGTGATGACGATGGCAATGATTTCCCCCTCCGGTAGGGAAGTTTCCTCGGCAGAACAGCCCCGCCAGAACCCTAGATTGGCTCCGCCAAGGTTCGGCCTCGTGGCGGCGGAGTTTCGTCCGAGAAGATGGCTTATGATTTTTTTCCCATCGAAAGAGTCCATATGGTAGAAGATGGTCACTGGAGGGCCACCATGGAGCCCACGAGGTAGGGGGGCGCCCAGGGGGGTAGGCGCCCCCCACCCTCGTGGGCAGGGTGTGGCCCCCTGGTGAAGTTCTTGCGCTCAATGTTTTTATATATTTGGAAAACATCATCCGTGAAGTTTCAGGACTTTTGGAGGTGTGCAGATTAGGTCTCTAATATTTGCTCCTTTTCCAGCCAGAATCCCAGCTACCGACATTCTCCCTCTTTATGTAAACCTTGTAAAATAAGAGAGAATAGGCATAAGTATTGTGACATAATGTGTAATAACAGCTCATAATGCAATAAATATTGATATAAAAGCATGATGCAAAATGGATCTGTTCCTGTTCATGCTCAGGTACACAACGTCTATTAACACCATATACTCCTTCTTAATAAAGATGTGGGTCATCCCAAAAGTAATGTCTCAAATCATATAAGAACTTTTTCTTTTGCTGGTATGTGAAGCTAGGTGGTATAAATTTGGCAACAATGTAATTAGAATAATCAACATACCATGGAGCAGTATGAGAAGCATTTATGACATTTAATTGTTCATCAGGAAAGCTATCATCAATAGGTAGTGGGTCATCAAGAACATTCTCTAGCCTAGACAAGTTGTCTGCAATGGGGTTCTCAGCTCCCTTTCTATCAATAATATGCAAATCAAATTCTTGTAGCAAGAGAACCCATCTAATAAGTCTAGGTTTAGCATCTTTGTTTTCCATAAGATATTTAATAGCAGCATGATCAGTGTTAATAGTTACTTTAGAATCAACAATATAAGGTCTAAACTTATCACAAGCAAATACAACTGCTAAGAATTCTTTTTTAGTAGTAGCATAATTTCTTTGAGCATTGTCTAGAGTTTTACTAGCATATTGAATAACATTTAATTTCTTATCAACTCTTTGTCCTAGAACAGCACCTACATCATAATCACTAGCATCACACATAATTTCAAAGGGTAAATTCCAATCAGGTGGCTGAACAATAGGTGCAGAGATCAATGCTTTCTTAAGTATTTCAAATGCTTCTACACAATCATCATCAAAGACAAATGGTATATGTTTTTGTAATGAATTAGTCAGAGGCTGAGAGATTTTTGAGAAGTCCTTAATGAACCTCCTATAAAAACCTGCATGACCAAGGAAACTTCTTATACCTTTGATGTCCTTGGGACATGGCATCTTTTCAATAGCATCAACCTTTGCTTTATCAACTTCAATACCTCTTTCAGAAACTTTATGCCCCAAGACAATACCTTCATTAACCATAAAGTGGCACTTTTCCCAATTGAAGACAAGATTAGTTTCTTCACATCTCTGCAAAACTCGATCAAGGTTGCTCAAGCAATCATCAAAGGAAGATCCATAGACGGAAAAGTCTGCCATGAAAACCTCACAAATCTTTTCACAAAAGTCAGAGAATATAGCCATCATGCATCTTTGAAAGGCAGCAGGTGCACTACATAAACCAAAAGCCATACGTCTATAGGAGAAAGTACCAAAAGGGCAAGTAAAAGTAGTCTTAGATTGATCTTTGGCTGACACAGGTATTTGAGAGAAACCAGAATAACCATCTAGAAAGCAAAAATGTGTATGTTTGGATAATCTTTCTAGCATTTGATCGATAGAAGGTAAGGGGTAATGATATTTTTTAGTAGCCTTATTTAATTTGCGGAAATCAATTACCATCCTATAACCAGTGATAATTCTTTGAGGAATCAATTCATCTTTATCATTAGGAACAACAGTAATACCTCCCTTCTTAGGGACACAATGAACAGGACTTACCCACTTACTATCAGCAACGGGATAAATTATACCTACCTCAAGGAGCTTTAGTATCTCCTTTCTTACCACTTCTTTCATTTTAGGATTCAGACGGCGTTGATGATCACGAACTGGTTTAGCATCTTCTTCCAAATTAATTTTATGTTGACATAGAGTGGGACTAATGCCCTTAAGATCATCAAGAGTATACCCAATAGCAGCACGGTGCTTCTTCAGAGTTTTTAATAATCTCTCCTCTTCATGTTCTCAAAGGTTAGCACTAATAATAACAGGGTATATCTTTTTCTCATCAAGATAAGCATATTTAAGAGTATCAGGTAATGGTTTAAGCTCATACACGGGATCACCCTTGGATGGAGGAGGATCCCCTAGGATTTCAAAAGGTAAATTGTTTTTCAGAATAGGTTCCTGTTTAAAGAATACTTCATCTAATTCCCTTCTTTCATTCCTAAACATATCATTTTCATGGTCTAGCAAATATTGTTCTAAAGGATGACTAGGAGGTACGACAATAGAAGAAAGACCAATAATTTCATCCTTACTAGGTAATTCTTCTTCACGGTGTTGTCTACTAAATTTAGGAAAATTAAATTCATAAGTCATATCATCTAAACCGACAGTAACAACATCCCTTTTGCAATCTATGGTAGCATTAACAGTATTTAAGAAGGGTCTACCAAATATAACGGGACAAAAACTATCTTGTGGGGAACCAAGAACAAGAAAATCAACAGGATGTTTAGTTTTCCCACACAAGACTTCAAAATCTCTAACAATTCCCATTGGTGAAATAGTACCTCTATTAGCAAGTTTAATTGTGATATCAATGTCTTCTAACTCAGCGGGTGCAATGTCATGCATAATTTCTTTGTATAAGTCAATAGGTATTGCACTAGCACTAGCACCCATATCACACAAGCCATGATAACAATGATCTCCTATTTTAACAGAAATAACAGGCATGCCTACCACAGGTCTAGGTTTATCTGTATCATGGGGTTTAGCAATTCTAGCAGTTTCGTTACAAAATAAAATAACATGCCCATCTATATTATCAGACAAGAGATCTTTAACAATAGCAATATTAGGTTCAACTTTAACTTGCTCAGGAGGTGTATATGTTTTAATATTGCTTTTACAAACCACTGTTGAAGCTTTAGCATGATCCTTTATCCTAACTGGGAAAGGCGGTTTCTCAACATAAGAAGTAGGAACAATAGGATCATTATAAGTAATAGTCTTTCCTTCAACTTTAATAGGTGCAACTACTTTTACTTCTATGGGAGGATGATATTTAAACCACTTCTCTTTGGGGAGATCAACATAAGCAGCAAAATATTCACAGAAAGAAGCTACTATCTCAGAGTCAAGTCCATATTTAGTGCTAAATTTACGAAAAATATCGGCATCCATAAAATATTTAACACAATCAAAACTAGGTATCATACCTGACTCCTTACCATTGTCGAGGTCCCAATCTTCAGAGTTGCATTTAATTCTTTCCAATAAATCCCATTTGAATTCAATAGTCTTCATCATAAAAGAGCCAACACAAGAAGTATCGTGCATGGTGCGATTGTTACCAGAAAGCCGAGCATAAATTTTTTGAATAATCATTTCTCTTGATAGCTCATGATTGGGGCATGAATATAGCATTGATTTAAGCCTCCCCCAAGCTTGAGCGATGCTTTCTCCTTCGCGAGGCCAAAAATTATATATATAATTGCGATCACGATGAACAAGATGCATAGGATAAAACTTCTGATGAAATTCCAATTTCAATCGTTTGTAGTTCCAAGATTCCATATCATCACATAGACTATACCATGTCGATGCATCTCCCCTCAAAGATAAAGGGAAGACCTTCTTCTTAACAACATCTCCCGGTACACCTGCAAGCTTAAATAATCCACAAACTTTATCCATATATATTAGATGCTCATCAGGATGTTTTGTTCCATCTCCTAAAAAAGGATTAGCTAGCAGTTTTTCTACCATACCCAAAGGAATTTCAAAGCAAGCATTTTCATTTTCAGTAGGTTCAGTAGGTTGAGGAGCAACTCCTTGCTCTACTGGTCGGGGTGAAGATACCCCGAACAAGCCGCTCAGAGGATTACTTTCCATAGTAACAAGTGACAGTAAATTTCAGCACACTATATAAATTTTTCCTTACCAAATTCCACCTACCAAAGGTGCTTCACTCCCCGGCAACGGCGCCAGAAAAGAGTGTTGATGACCCACAAGGGATCTATCGTAGTCCTTTCGATAAGTAAGAGTGTCGAACCCAACAAGGAGCAGAAGGAAATGATAAGCAGTTTCCAGCAAGGTATTCTCTACAAGTACTAAAATAAGTGGTAACAGATAGTTTTGTGATAAGATAATTTGTAACGAGCAACAAGTAACAAAAGTAAATAAAGTGCAGCAAAGTGGCCCAATCCTTTTGTAGCAAAGGACAAGCCTGGACAAACTCTTATATGATGTAAAGCGCTCCCGAGGACACATGGGAATATCGTCAAGCTAGTTTTCATCATGCTCATATGAGTCACGTTCGGTACTTTAATAATTTGGTATGTGGGTGGACCGGTGCTTGGGTACTGCCCTTACTTGGACAATCATCCCACTTATGATTAACATATATTGCAAGCATCCGCAAATACAACAAAATTATTAAGGTAAACCTAACCATAGCATGAAACATATGGATCCAAATCAGCCCCTTACGAAGCAACGCATAAACTAGGGTTTAAGCTTCTGTCACTCAAACAACCCATCATCTACTTATTACTTCCCAATGCCTTCCTCTAGGCCCAAACAATGGTGAAGTGTCATGTAGTTGACGTTCACATAACACCACTAGAGGAGAGACAACATACATCTCATCAAAATATCAAACGAATACCAAATTCACATGACTACTAATAGCAAGACTTCTCCCATGTCCTCAGGAACAAAAGTAACTACTCACAAAGCATAAACATGTTCATAATCAGAGGGGTATGAATGTCCATATAGGATCTGAACATATGATCTTCCACCAATTAAACCAACTAGCATCAACTACAAGGAGTAATTAACACTACTAGCAACCTACTAGCACCAATCCCGGACTTGGAGACAAGAATTGGATACAAGAGATGAACTAGGGTTTTGAGATGAGATGGTGCTGATGAAGATGTTGATGGAGATTGCCCTCTCCCGATGAGAGGAGCGTTGGTGATGACGATGGTGATAATTTCCCCTCCGGGAGGGAAGTTTCCCCGACAGAACAGCCCCGCCAGAACCCTAGATTGGCTCCGCCAAGGTTCAGCCTCATGGCGGCAGAGTTTCGTCTGAGAAGATGGCTTATGATTTTTTTCCCATCGAAAGAGTCCATATAGGAAAAGATGGTCACCGGAGGGTCACCAGGGGGCCAACGAGGTAGGGGGCGCGCCCCCACCCTCGTGGGCAGGGTGTGGCCCCCCTAGTGAAGTTCTTGCGCTCAATGTTTTCATATATTTGGAAAACATCATCCGTGAAGTTTCAGGACTTTTGGAGCTGTGCAGAATAGGTCTCTAATATTTGCTCCGTTTCCCGCCCGAATCCCAGCTGCCGGCATTCTCCCTCTTTATGTAAACCTTGTAAAATAAGAGAGAATAGGCATAAGTATTGTGACATAATGTGTAATAACAGCCCATAATGCAATAAATATTGATATAAAAGCATGATGCAAAATGGACGTATCATGTCCCTGGCAGAACAGCTCCGCCAGAGCCCTAGATTGGTTCCGCCAATGTTCTGCCTCATGGCGGCGGAGTCTTGTCCCGAAAGCTTGCTTTTGATTTTTTCCTCAACGAAAGACTCCATACAGCAGAAGATGGGCATCGGAGGGCCACAAGGGGGCCCACGAGGCAGGGGGCGCCCCGCCACCCTCGTGGCTGGTGAGTGGCCCCCCTCTAGTACTTCTTGTGCTCAGTATTTTTTATATATTCTGGAAATAACTTCTATGAAGTTTCAGGACTTTTGGAGCTGTGCAGAATAGGTCTCTAATATTTGCTCCTTTTCCAGCCTAGAATCCCAGCTGCCAGCATTCTCCCTCTTTATGTAAACCTTGTAAAATAAAAGAGAATAGACATAAGTATTGTGACATAATGTGTAATAGCAGACCATAATGCAATAAATATCGATATAAAAGCATGATGCAAAATGGACATATCATGCCTATCCTATTATTTTGACTTGGGAAGAGTTTTGTGACACTCGTCGTTATAGTTATTTTCTGCAAAAAAAATAGCACAAAAAAAGAGAGCGCCAAAAAAAAGAAAAAATATTCAGAGTGTGCTCCTCATTTGTTTGCAGTGCGGTGATTTTGTTAGTGTTCTAGGCTCGCGTCTCTAGCACGGTCTAGCCTAGGACCAGCACAGTACCATCGTTGAGCGTTTATTCAACTTTGCATATCTGAATTGATTATTGCTGACCCTTTTTGCTACCATATTATAAGCCTTCCCAGCTCCACATACGTCTATGTCGTGCGTATGACACCACCTGGCAATCGCTTTATCCAAGCTTTGAGGAGCTTTGACTACAACGATAGCCGGTCACCGCCTGCTCCTTGGTAAGAACTGGTAAGAATTTTTGATTAGCTTGACAAATTTGTAACTTTCCACCACATCCTCTTAGTAGTCCATAGGACATATTCTTGTGTGTTTCTCTTGCCGCTAACCATGACAGGATCATAAGCGCAAAATCTAGACTGGCAGAGCATGACAAAGAAGGAACTACATGATAAATTTCACCAAATGTTGGGTGAACAGGTGCAAGACGTGATGGCCAGCTTTGGAAAGGCATTAGAGAGGATTGATGACATTGAGAAAACAATTGACACCAAGTTGGACGCCAAGTTTGATGAAGTACTCATGTGTCTACCACAACCACCAGCTACCTATGCTGCACCATTGCAACAACATCAACAACCACCTCCACGTCGCAATCCAGCATGACAAACCTCTAGTGCTGCACCTACTGCTGTTGATGCTTCTGTAGCTCCTACTGCTACTTCAGAGGAGGATGACAATTAAGAGGATGATTAAATTCAAAACTACGTGCAACAACCAGAACCACCACCACCAGGTCGTCCTCATGTATATAATCACAACGGTAGGGCTGCACCACCACCTCAGGTACGAGATTACGACCATATTCCTAAACTGAAATTGAATATTCCACCGTTTGGGGGTAGATACATTCCTAATGTCTATCTTACTTGGGAGTTAGAAACTAAACAACCTTTCACATGCTTAAAATATCATGAGGGTAGATGTGTGTTGCTGCTGTTGGTGAATTCACTAGTTTTGCTTCTATTTGATGGTCTAAATATTGTAGATTATATCATGATAATATCCCTACTACTTGGGCTGCTTTAAAAATTGCTATGCATACTCGTTGGGTTCCACCATATAATCAATGTGTAAGTGCAACAAACCCTGGGTCCGTTGCCCAGACTGTGCACATGCCTAAGGACACGTTCGTAGCACCCAAGATCAGAGCAAGCACTAAGGATCAACCCTTTGAAGAATCAGAGTGCAGATCAAGAAGACCAAGTCAAGCCAGAGAGGCAAGATACTACCAAGGGAAAAACCTCCCTTGCCGGGCGGGCGAGCCTGGCGAGGTCGGGGTTACCCCAGAAGCAAGCCTCCAGATCATCCCGGCAGGCCTGCCTGGGCTTGCAAAGGCGAACTGCTCCACCGCATCACCTCAAAGCGACGCAACTCATCGATCGGTGCGACGTCAAGCCCGTAAGTGACTAAGTGCCTGCTTCCTGCCACATGGTAGCCACTTCCTATGGAAAACACCTCCAAATGACACACGTCCTAAGACGTGTCAAGCAAGCAGGTGCGAAGCTGGCAAAAACAGCCTGGCAAGGCTTGCCGGCACGCTGTGATGTGACACCAAGCAGCACATTTAATGCGCTCTGTCCGCCTGCAGAGTTAGATATGATATTACTGTTTGCTATCTAATCAGTGTGTAAAAGAATGATTTGCCACTATGGTGACCCCTTGACCTATAAAAGGAGGCCCATGGCAACCGGTAGAGAGGATTCAGACCCTCGCATATTCATACGCGCGAAGCTACTCTTGCCCTGAGGCAACCCTGCCAAGCAAGAGTGATGCATTATCCACCATCAATCCACCAAAGTAGGAGTAGGGTTTTATGCCTCACGGCGGCCCGAACCTGGGTAAAACTACTCGTGTGATCTCTGCCGTGCTGTGTAACACTTCTTTGCTCTTTGTGCAACGTGCCCACCCCCTGCCGAACTAAAAGGGGCTCATGGACCCATAGGTGGCCGTGGTTTCCCATGACATCTTTGGCACGCTAGGTAGGGGGATCACTTGCGCGAACCCGAGAGTGTAAGCAGTGTGTCATCTTCATCAATGGCTCCATCGACTATGGCGCCCAAGAAGAAACCCGATGCCGCAGCTCACCCGTCCACCTTGAAGGCCCCGCCGCCCGCGACCACCGACGTCAGGGGACCGCAGGGACGCATGGAGGTGCGACGCTGCAGGGGACGTGGTTGACGCAGATGGCATTTTTACCGCCTCCCCCGCGGCCGAAGCAGGAGAGGGAGGTATCGGAGAAGGACATCACCAGCAGCATCCCGGCAACCATGCTCCGCAAGGTACGGGTAGAGAGATCATTCCTTTTGTCCCTCTCTACCTAGTCGAGGGGCGTAGCCACGACGGTGACATTCGCCCTGAGGTGAATCACAATCCTTCGGCCGCCCCCGCCGCGGGCGCGGTTGTAGGAGATGCACCACCACCTCGCCACCACACCATGCAAGCGACTGGCTCCCGACGACGGGAGCCCAATGCACCCACTGCCGGCACCATCAGGAGCCGGGCGACACTGCAGTCTACATCATCCTCACCTATGCCAAGTACTGCTTCGGAGGCCATGGCACGGGCCCAGCTGCTGCTGAGATTTCCGCCGGCAGCTAATCAGATGGATGAGTGGAGAGCCACCATTCAGAGCCTGATTGGCTTTGCTGAGGCTGGAGGCTCATAGCGAGCTGGCCCACCATGGCCTCCCGAGATGGTGATGGCAGCCCACACTATTGACCGTGCGGAAGGGGCCACCCCCATGGTGCAATCCCCATCGCGACAACCAGCACGAGGGCCACACGACCAAGAGCTTGATGATGTCTCGATGGCTTCATCTGATCCTCAAGCATGTCAAGGTCGATGGCGAGCCCCGGAGGACAGGCAGAGGGAGGGCGTGCGTATCACCATCGAGCGACGCCGCGACAACCACCACCAGTACGATGGGCGTGATGGCCCCAACGTCGACAAGCCTTCCCTCAGCGGAGGCGGGTACCTGCCTTTCGAGGCTGGGTGCCCTGCCTTCACCCATGAGCTGCGGCAAGTCTATTGGCCATCCGCTCGCACGTTCAAGCCAGAGATACCAGAGAAGTATGATGGGAGACTGAACCCGATAGAGTTCTTGAGCATCTACACCATCGCTATTCAAGTTGCCGGGGGAAGAGATGAGAAGGTTTTTGCCAACTATTTCCCTTTGGAACTCAAGCCAAATGTGAGGTCTTGGCTGATGCACCTACTGGAGAACTCCATCTCGACCTGGGCCGACCTGTGCCATGAGTGCGTTGGTGCCTTCACGGGCGGCCATCAAGAACCAGGGCGGCCCAGCGATTTGCAGCTTCTCCCACAGAAGGAAGGAGAGACCCTGTGGAATTACATGTAGAGGTTTAGCCGAGTCCACAGAAATATTCCAGATATCCACCCGTCAGCTGTGATGGCTGCGTTCCAATCCAACGTGCGCAACCGTCGGATATGTTCCAAGATGAACACACTGTTGCCCAAGACTATGAAGGAGCTTTACACCTTGGTGGACAAGTGTGCTCGAGTGGAGGAGGGGAGGAAACTCCCTCGAGAAGATGATGGCATCGAGATCGACTCCGAGGATGATGACGAGGCCACTAGTTAGAAGAAGAAGAACAAGAAGCGCAAGGATAAGCTAGTAATGACCGTTGAGGGATCAGGCACACCGAGTGCCGACGAGAAGGCTAAGGCCAAAGCCTCTGGCAAAGAAGTTGTTGTGTGCACTGATTGCCGAGAAGCTCTGGCTGCCGAGAAGGCTGGGAAAGGTGACGGGCCGTACTGCAAGATTCATCAGACAAAGGGCCACGATCTCCAGGAGTGCCATCAAGTTGAACAACTCGTCTAGAAGCAGATGGCTGAGTATGAGAAGCGTGATAAGGAGAAAGGTCAGAATGGCGTTGGCGGGAAGGGCCGAGGCGGCGAAGCAGGTCACCCCAGCAAGGCTCCTCGGAATCAAGGAAAACCCGCCAAAGGCCGTGAGAAGGAAGATTGCAATGATGGAAGTGATGGAGGGGATGAAGAGGAAACCAACAAGCAGGAATTCCAGAAGGCCACTGACTCCCTATGCATTGACGGGGGTGCATCTTTGCACTCCTCTCACCGCTAGCTTAAAGAGTGGGCGCTTGAAGTTAATGTCGTGGAGCCAGCGGTAGACTCTCGGAAGCTGCTCAGGTGGTCACGCACGCCCATCATCTTTGATGAAGAGGACCACCCTGACCGCACCACCGCGGTAAGGTTCTTGCCGCTGTTAGTCTCACCAACAATCCGCAACCTCAAAGTCACAAAGATGTTGGTTGATGGCGGGGCCAGGTTGAATCTGATTTCCCTGAAGGTCATCAGTAAACTCTAGATAGCAGAGGAAGAGCTCAAGGTCACGGGCATGTTTCAAGGAATCAACCCCAGCAGGAGTTGTCCTAAAGGAAGTATCACATTGCCAATGACATTTGGGGGGAGTTGAATTACCGGACTGAGAAGGTTGTGTTTGATGTGGTCGACCCCCCCAGCCGTACAACAGAATCCTTGGATGCCCAGCTTGGGCCAAATTCATGGCGGCATCCCACTATGCCTACAACACCTTGAAGATGCCAGGGCCGATGGACATCATTTCCATTCCGTCAGACAAGAAGGACGCAATCATTTGCGTGGATAAGATGTACCAGGACGCAGTCGCGGCAGAGGCCGCTGAAGCCATAGTTCCTGCCAAGGAAAGCAACAGGAAGAAGAAGGCTAGCAGGGACACCAGCAAGGAATCCAGGAAGCGTACCTCTTTGGAGTATGCTGCGCCTATTGATGACTTGCCGGAGAGTTCCAACAACAAAAGATCCAAGGCTGTTGCACCCCATGTGAAAAAGGTCCCGACAGGGCTGGCTGGCGCTCATGGTACTTTCATTATCAGTGCCACCCTTGATGACAAATAGGAAAGCGCGCTCGTTGCCTTCCCGTGGGAGAATATCAATGTGTTTTCCTGGCAACCACCTGATATCCCTGATGTTCCCAGGGAGGTAATCGAGCACCACCTTGCTTTCTGCTCACATGCCCGACCCGTCAAGCAGAAAGTTCGGAAGCAAGCCTTGGAGCGGAAGCAGTTCATTGCCGAGGAAATCAAGAAACTTGAGGCAGCAGGTTTGGTCAGAGGAGTACTACATCCAACATGGTTAGCAAACCCAGTGGTTGTGTGCAAGGCTAATGGGAAATGGACGCTTTGCATAGATTTCACGAATTTGAGCAAGGCATGCCCGAAGGACCCCTTTCCCTTGCCGTGCATTGACCAGATTGTGGATCCACTTCCGTCTCTGATTTGCTCTCTTTTCTGGATGCATACTATGGATATTACCAAATCTTTATGTCCAAGGAAGATGAAGAGAAGTCCTCATTCATCACCCCATGTGGCACATACTGCTTCATGCGAATGCCTTTCAGGTTGAAGAGTGCTGGATCCACTTTTGCAAGAGCAGTCCAGATTGGTTTTAAATCACACATGCACAGGAATATTGAAGCTTACATGGATGATACTATGGTCAAGACCAAGGACAGATCGACCCTCATCCAGGACTTAGAAGAGACGTTTGCTAATTTGCGCAAGATCAACTTGAAGTTGAACCCAGAGAAGTGTGTGTTTGGCGTTCCCTCCGGCAAGCTACTTGTTTTGTTTGTGCCCATTGCGGGATAGAAGCCAACCCCGATAAGATCAAGGTTATTGAGCAGATTCAGGCACCTAAGATAGTTAAGGATGTGAGGCGTTTGATAGGGTGCGTTGCCGCGCTTAGCAGATTCATCTCCAAGTCTGCCGAGCGCGCCTTGCCATTCTCCAAAATCTTGACGAAGGCGGGACCCATGAAGTGGACTCCGGAAGCAGACACAACACTGCAAGATTTGAAGACCTACTTGTCTTATGTGCCCACTTTGGTTGCTCCCAAACCACAAGAGCCATTGCTGTTATACCTAGCGGGAACTAATCAAGTGGTTAGTAAAGCACTAGTGGCGCATCGGGATGTGGAAGAGGCAGGAGCCTCAGCCAATTTCCCTTCCGGGGGAGAGAGTGAGCATAGCCCAGCAAGGCCAGACATGGATCAAGATAAAGGAGAGCACGGCAGCGGAGGCAACCCCAAGGATGCAGCAAGGAAGAAAGTGGTGCAGCGCCCAGTATACTTTGTTAGATCCCTATTGCAGGGGGCTCGATCCAGGTCCTCTGGTGTGCAAAAGTTGATGTTTGGCCTTGTCATGGCCTCAAGGAAACTGTGCCACTACTTCCAAGCACACGAGATCACAGTTGTCACCCGCTTCCCTTTTCAAAGGATACTCCGAAACCCTAAGGCTACCGACAGAATAGTGGAGTAGGCATTGGAGTTATCCAGCTTTGGCCCGAAGTTTGAAAGCACATCAACAATTCAGAGCAGAGCATTGACAGAGTTTATTGCATAATGGATGCCAACCTTGATGAAGAGGTACTTGAGACAATTATTCCCGGCAAGGAAGCACCCCAAGAATGGATAATGTATTCCGATGGTGCCTTCTCCCTACAAGGTGCGGGGGCTGGTGTGCTTCTCATTGCTCCCACTGGAGATCACCTTAAGTATGTTGTCCATATGAATTTTCCCCGGGAGGAGGCGAGCAACAATACTGCAGAGTATGAAGGGCTCCTTGCTGGGCTCAGGATTACAACAGAATTGGGGATCAAGAAGCTGATCATTTGAGGAGATTCACAACTTGTGGTGAGAAAAGTCAACAAGGATTACCAAAGTCCATTGATGGAGTCATGCGTTGAGGAAGTGAGAAGACTGGAGGAGCGCTTTGACGGATTGCCAACAGAGCACGTACCCCATGCGGAAAACAACATTGTTGATCATCTGTGAAAGTGCACTGCGCAGAAGCTTCCAGTGGAACCAGGAAATTTTGTTCTCCACCTTACTCAGCCCACCGTATCCCCGGCAACAATGGCCTGGAAGAGAAGGAAACTGGACTCCGGCAAGCCTCTCCCGGTAGAGCCTCCCAGGGCTCCCGGCAGAGAGCTTGATGGGAACAACTCCCCTTCAGCTGCTGAGCTACCCCCTCCCACTAGACCAGCGGTCCTCATGGTCAAGGGTTACGCTCCCACGAAGGAGGAGGTGCCGCTAGTCCTTGTTGCCGATCCCAGGCTCCAACTTGGGCACGACACATAGTTCATTTCCTCCAAACCGGAGAACTTCCCAAAGATCAAGAAGAAGCTGAAAGAGTAGCCCGGAGGGCCAGTATGTATCAGTTCGTCGATGACACACTATATATAAGAAGGCCCAACGGTGTGAAATTGAAGTGCATTTGCCGGGAAGAAGGAAAGGAACTGCTGGCAGAAATACACAAAGGCATGTGCGGCTCCCACATTGGATCGAGGGCTTTGGTTGGGAAGGCATTCCGGCAAGGACTCTATTGGCCCACAACCCTCCAAGATGCGGTCGAGCTAGTCACCAAATGTGAAGCCTGCCAGTTCCATTCCAGGAACATCCATCTGCCTGTCCAAGCTCTTCAGACAATCCCTTTGTCATGGCCGTTTTCGGTCTGGGGGCTCGATATCCTCAGCCCTTTCCCCCGTGCTGTCGAGGGCTTTGAATTCTTGTTCATTGCAATCGACAAGTTTACAAAGTGGCCGGAAGTAGAAGCCGTGAGAAAGGTGACTGCTTAGTCAGCTATCAAGTTCTTGAAAGAATTGGTGTGCTGCTTCGGGGTCCCTGCCCGGATCATCACTGACAACGGCACCCAATTCACGAGTCGCGCCTTCATGCAATATGTTCATGCCCTCGGATGCAAGATCTCATTTGCTTCTTTTGCACATCCCAGAAGCAATGGGCAAGCTGAGAGGGCGAATGGTGAAGCATTGCGAGGACTCAAGACAAGAACATTTGATAAGCTGCAGAAGTGTGGCAGGCGATGATCGACGAGCTGGTGGTGGTTCTTTGGTCCCTCAGAACGACACCAAATTGACCTACCGGGCATACTCCCTTCGCCCTAGTCTATGGGGCAGAAGTAGTTATCCCCACGGAACTCATTTATGGGTCACCTCGAGTTCTAGCCTACGATGAAGTAGCGCAGGAACAACACCGGTGTGACGACGCTGTGCTTCTCAAGGAGAACCATCTCCGAGCTGCTACGCATGCTGCACACTACTAGCAAGCCCTGCGTCGCTATCACGGCCACAGGGTTGATGCCCGGTGTTTTGAGGAAGGCGACCTTGTCCTTAGGCGCGTTCAGTCCGCCAAGGGTACAAACAAGTTGACGCCGAAGTGGGAAGGCCCTTACCGGGTAGTACGAGTAACCAGACCTGGCGCAATCCATCTGGAGACCGGAGATGGCATTCAATTGCAAAACTCATGGAATATTGAGCCTACGTTGCGATCTCCGACAAGCCAAACAGATAAGTTCTTCCTCTTATATGTACATGTTCTGTAAGTAAGGACATGTGCATAAGAAACCCTCGCTGCCTTTCAAAACTTAGGTGCTCCCATCCCTTGACTCGAACATTGCTTCGGTGAGGATGGTCGCAGTGGCCTTTGACGAAAAAGGACTGGCGGGGTGCTGGTCCCTCTTCAAGATCTGTTCCCGGTAGGCCTAACTCCATGGGAACAAAACTAAGCGTATCGGAAGGATAGCCTGCCGGGGAAACTTGTTTACTTAAAAGTATAGAGGCATCCCACACTAGTACGTGTCGATGCTATACAAACGGTTTGTAACCCCTTTCCGCGACGACATTTGGAATCGTCGCCAAGTAAGTGTGGGCGATAGGGGGGTCCTTCCCACACGACCCAGAAACAGTCAGGGATAGGGAGCCAAGATGCATATACAATACTCCTACTCATTTCTGCTCGCATTGCCATCGCAGTTGGTATTCTGTGGCGCTACATTTATGATGCATGACCCATCACAAATGGTTCACTATTATAGAATGTGTATGATAAGCATACAATCACACACATTCTCTTGTCCCAAACCGTATGCGATAACTAATTAAGAAGATTAGCTAATCATCGTACGAGTGTCAGATAGGATTACAAAACATCGGACCATCGTAACATCGTCGTACAGGACAACTATCACATACGCTATTCTGTGGTGCAACGTTTATGATGCAAACTTCATCAGAAATAGTTCATGGTTGCGAATCATGTATGATAAGGCAACTATCACAAACGTGTAGTTCTTCTATGACCAAACGTTTGCGATGTGCACAACATCACAAATAGTCCATAATTTCGAAGCGTGTGTGATAAGGTGACTATCACAAACATTTAATAAGAAAGAACTATGTGCGATGCTATTGTTAATCACACGTGTTTTTTCTTGGCTGATCGTGTGTGCAGTGGAGATTGATCGCACCCGTAGCAGATCCTAGAAATGTGCCTGATCTCAACGTCTATCACAGATGTTTTGCTTTCGCCAACCATGTGCAGTGTAATCCCTAATTAATCCCTAATTTAAAAATCACATGTTTTGAATTTGATAGTAGGCTTATTTCATATGCAACCATGTTTATTACAAATATAGGTTCAACCACGAATGCATAATCCGATGCACAGGTACGTATACTAAAGAACTACAGAAGCACCAAGTAAAGAATGATGAACCACAGTTTTACTAAAGACTCTAAAGAGAGAAGCGAAAGACATTCTGGTTGCTGGAGAAGGTAAAGAGGAATGCCCATATTGTGCCCTCCTCCATGCATAATGCGCGCACGACTCTAGGCCAACCCCTTGTGATGACTGCCCATTCATCCTTCACTGTCTTCATTACGACTTCTTGATGCTCATTGTAGTCTGGATGAAATACTTTAACCTTCATTGTGTGTCCACCAATCATGTACTTTGCGAGGTAATCCTGAGTGAACTGCTTCAGGAACCAATGCGAATGAAAAAGATTTAGACTTTGTTGTCTAACAACTCATTATGGGCAGTAAAAAGAGAAGGCTGCAGAGTTTGTAGTTACCATCCTACAGCTCACCGTTGTGTTAAATAGAGCATAAACAAATAATTTGCTTACCACCATTCGTATATTTTTGCTAATAATCCTTATCAGTTTCCCCACTTGATGCTTGTTCATGAATATCTCATCGCCCCATACGCAAAAAGGGTTGATGTGTGGATCCTTGCCAAGGGCATATGTACCTACAAGCAACAATTCAATATTAGAAGCTAACAAGTGTCCAGGCCTAGATCTATATGCACTACATTATGGAACAACGGGGGGAATACAAGCCGAGGGATGAAGCTAACCTGAGCGGAAAACGGTGGCCACTCCCGTTGTTGTCCTGCATAAGTTGTGGAAAGGCATGATAAGTACAACAACCTAAACATCAAAAAAATATAGCAAAGGTAAACAACATCATCTCCAAATGATAGCTTGAATGTGTTGGTTTCAGCATGCTGTTAAAGCATATATAAAATGGAAGGCAATGTTACCGACAGCAGGCTTAACAGCCATCAAATATTGCAATTCAAACTGGTATTGTTGAAAATGAATAGAACATAGGTAATGCTTAAACATCACACTAGATAAATGTGTAAAACTGAAATAAAGGGCATGTGTTAACTACACTAGGCATAACTGGAACCAAATATAGTCGTTCAAGCTGGAATTGATGTAGTCGAGCAGCACAGTTCCGACTTGCACATAATGAACAACACACAGTGAATGACTGAAATAAACAAGGCATGAATGATCAGTATAACAACCAAATATAGCCATTAAAAACTGGACAGATTCTCAATGCAACCAACCTAACAAGCAAATACAGATAAACAAGGCATATGCTTGAAAACTGGACAAATGGTCACTGCAACCAACCTAACAAGAAAATATAGATAAACAAGGCATCTGCTTGAAAACTGGACAAATGCTAAAAAAAGCAACCTAACAACCAAATATAGATAAAAAGGCATCTGCTTGATAACTAGACAAATGCTCACTGCAACCAAACTACGAACCAAATACATATAAATAAGGCATCGACTCGATAGCTGGAAAATGCTCATTGCAACAAACCTAACAACCAAACACAGATAAACAAGACATCTACTCACTATAAACAACCAAATATAGCCATTCATGAAACTGAAGTGGACAATTCATACTTAAGCATCACATAGCACTATTGAACAATACATTTTT
Organism: Triticum aestivum; assembly: GCF_018294505.1. Classification (NCBI taxonomy): domain Eukaryota; kingdom Viridiplantae; phylum Streptophyta; class Magnoliopsida; order Poales; family Poaceae; genus Triticum; species Triticum aestivum. Next base: position 383,318,573 of record NC_057803.1, on the reverse strand, counting down.
GCATAACTGAAATTATTAAACAAGACACAGTTATAGCACCGCACGACAAATGCTACTACCACAAAGGGTATGGGTTGGCAAGCTAGAAAAGGTAAGATTTTCTGATAGGATGTTGCCTCACATTTCGTGGACTGGATCCTTCCAGTTGGAAGAGCACAGACCCATGGTGCGCTCTCTAGTGTCACAGATGGGCCGTTTCACCTTGGAAGAACCTTTGTGGGTGCCCTCCTCATGGTCGTGGTCGATGAGATCTGACTTGCAATTGAGGATCCCAAGCCGCCCCTGTAGATCATATCCCTCAAAAATGACAAAATGGGCTTGATGGCATATAAGGATCGCAAATCCTTGACTGCTTGGCGGAGGAGATCAGCGGCAGGGCTGTCGAAGAGATCGACGGCGGTTGAACCAGAGGGGTTGGGGATGGACCACGTAACCTGTGACATGGCCCGCGTGAAGTTGTTGCTGTCGACGAGCTTGATGTCGTAGCCAGTTTTCCCGAGATACAGTAGTACGCAAGCTCGCTGACATGAAGCCTTTGGCATGTCAACATAGTCAACGTCTGCGCCGGCTTCCGTGGTGACATGTTGCTCCAGGATCGAAGAGTCGGCGAGAACGGCGACCACCACGCAAACGTCCTCCAGAGAGGCCATGATAAACCTCTTCTTGGTCAAACGCTTGTCGGGCTCCCCGGGATACGTGGTTGAGCTTAGGCTGCGGTATTCGGGAGCAGGGGATGTGGATCTGGCGGGGAGGGACACCGCATGCCTCATCTAGAAACTCAGGGGAGTGGGACGACGGTATGGGAATCGCTGGGTAACCTGAACTTTATTATCTAAGCTACGAGGAATGCGCAAATCGGCATGGGTTGGCGGAGGCGCCGGCACCGGCCGCGAGCTAGGGTTCGAGGGGACAGGGGGCTGGGTGGGGGGACTATGGAGGGGGGATGGTGGTGTTTTAGGATACGCCGCAACTACTGAAAATTCTAGTAATGGTGGGTGGAGATGGTGGTGGACGAGCGAGGGCGACGGTTCAAATGCCTCGGCTACTGCAATTTTACTACAAGGTCGGTGCTGCAGGAGTGTGGGCGGCGGTTGAAGTACGACAGCTACTAAAATTTGGGTAAAGGAATTGATGCGGGGCGGGAGTGCCCAAGATCGCGCACGGTCCAATAAGAATATGTGTGTATGATAATAAGGAAAAGTGGCGGAACCGCCGATTTTTGCAATGCTCAAGGCGGGTAGTTTTTTTTATATTTCTAGCTAGCTGTTCTATCGCACTCGGTTCATCCTAATTTCTAAATAAACTTACCCGCCTTTAGCTTGCGCGGTCATGGTGATTTTACAGCGCACTTGCATCGCACACGGTTAAGCTAGTACCTCCACCATTTGCTCGCGCTTGCGTAGTCGTGGTGATTTTACAGCAAAAAATAACCTATAAAAACATAGTCTACAAATTAGCAAAACAAGGATCCCAAGGTTTATATAATCAGCATGTCAGGTCATTATAGAGATAAGGTAACTATAGAGATATTTATCTCTTTAATGACCGTGTCATGGCGATTAAATGAATCTTGAGATATGTAACTTCCCACCGGGTCACCCATCCTCGAACTACTCCAGCCTAAGCACGCTTAACTTCTGCGTTCTATTTGACTAGGATACGTATTGGAAGCGACACCTTGTTGATAGGAATTGCCAACTTGCCTTTAGGGAGTTTCATGCTGGTCACCCTATGGGACCTACTCCCTCATATCACGCACATTTGTGCTTTTAGAAACTGTGTGTGATATTTACATGGCTGGTGTGTCGCTGTCTAGCCTTCAATGAGCACTGACACTAGTAGCGGGAAACCGATGGGAGAAGAGGCGGGAAACCAATGAGAGGAGTGGTGGGAAACGGTAGCCTGTTTAGAAAATGTAGTAGAGAGGGACGCGTGAGCTAGAATAACACATGCGCATAGTGCTTACCCACGTACTGCATTTGTTGTCAAAAGGGCTGAGGGTTGTCGTTCGATCTGGGAGCATCTAACGGTGCAGACGTATGATCCTTGGGGTTTGGGTTCTGGCCAATCAGAACACATGACTCAGATCACACGCGCGGCAGGGGGGGGGGCGGGGGGTGTCTCGGCCACGGTTTGGTAGGCACATGGCTTTCATGAGTGAATCATGTGCTATTTGAAAACATTTCGTGAGAAGAATCTCAGTTTTTAAATATCAGTAAATCCAAAACTCACCCGAAAATCATGAAACTTGGCATGGTGTCACGACATGGCACATATATGTCGAGGAATTTTTTTCATCCATTTTGGCGCAAGTTTTATTAGAAGCCTCTTACAAACCGGAGCTTCTCTCAAAGAAGCCTCGTGGTCCAATTGGGAAACGTGTCCCCCTTGTGGGGAAAATGATAATCACTGCCTCTTTTTGCCTTGTATTTTATTCTACCGGCAATATGGAACGACAAGATATCCGTGCTAAAATTTAAACTTATTCAGGGTTCGTTTGGCCTTTTTATACACTAATTGAGTTTCCTAGGCATTTAATGTCCATAATTCAAATCTGAACTACAAATACATGCTCCAGTTCACCAAAATGGCTAGAAAAATTATACATGTGTCATTGGGTGCATGTTTAGGTCCCATGCTAGGAATGGGAACGAATTACAACCGTACCGGCATCCTGGCTCATCCTTAGACATTTGGAATCTTGGTTTTGAAATCCCCGTAAATCCTAAACTCACCAGAAAGTCATGAAAGTAGGCATGGTGTCATGTTATGGCACATATATGTCGTGGTAAAAATATTGTCCAATTTGGGCCAAGCTTTATTACAAACCTCTTACAAATCGAAGTTTCTCTCAAAGAAGCCTCATGGTTCCGATAGGGAAACGTGTTCCCCTTGTTGTTGAAACATAATCATTGCCTCTTTCCGCCTTGTATTTTCTTCTACGGGCAACATTGAATGTCAGGATATCCATGCTGCAATTTAAACTTATTCAGGGTTCGTTCATCCTTTTTATACACTAATAGAGTTTCCTAGGCATATTTAATGTCCATAATTCAAATCTGAACAACAAATACATGCTCCAGTTCACCAGAATGGCTAGAAAAATTATACATGTGTCCTTAGGTGCATGTTAGGTCTCATTGAAGTAATGGGAACAAATTACAACCGTACCGGCGTCTTGGCTCGTCCTCAAACACTTAGAATCTCGGTTTTTAAATCCCCGTAAATCCTAAACTCACCAAAAAGTCATGAAAGTTGGCATGGTGTCACGTCATGGCGCATATATGTCGTGGTAAAAACATTGTCCAATTTGGGCCAAGCTTTATTACACACCTCTTACAAACTGTAGCTTCCCTCAAAGAAGCCTCATGGTTCCGATAGGGAAACGTGTTCCCCTTGTGGTGAAACGTAATCACCGCCTCTTTTCGCCTTGTATTTTGTTCTATGGGCAACATGGAACGACAGGATATCCATGATGAAATTTAAACTGATTGAGGGTTCGTTTGGCCTTTTTATACACTAATTGAGTTTCCTAGGCATTTAATGTCCATAATTCAAATCTAAACTACAAATACATGCTCTAGTTCACCAAAATGGCTAGAAAAATTATACATGTGTCCTTGGGTGCATGTTTAGGTCCCATGCCAGGAATGGGAATGAATTACAACCGTACCGGCATCTTGGCTCGTCCTCAAACACTTAGAATCTCGGTTTTTAAATCCCCGTAAATCCTAAACTCACCAAAAAGTCATGAAAGTTGGCATGGTGTCACGTCATGGCGCATATATGTCGTGGTAAAAACATTGTCCAATTTGGGCCAAGCTTTATTACAAACCTCTTACAAACTGGAGCTTCTCTCAAAGAAGCCTCGTGGTTCAGATAGGGAAATGTGTTCCCCTTGTGGTGAAACGTAATCGCTCCCTCTTTTCGCCTTGTATTTTCTTCTACGGGCAACATCGAACAACATGATATCCATGCTGAAATTTAAACTGATTGAGGGTTAGTTTGGCCTTTTATACAATAATTGAGTTTCCTAGGCATTTAATGTCCATAATTCAAATATGAACTACAAATACATGCTCAAGTTCACCAAAATGGATAGAAAAATTGTAGATGTGTCCTTGGGTGCATGTTTAGGTCCCATACCAGGAATGGGAATGAATTACAATCGTACCGGCATCCTGGCTCATCCTCAAACATTTGGAATCTTGGTTTTTAAATCCCCATAAATCCAAAACTCACTAGAAGTCATCAAAGGTGGCATGGTGTCACGTCATGGCACATATATGTCATGCTAAAATGCTGCCAATTTGGGCCAAGCTTTATTAGAAACCTCTTACAAACCGGAGCCTATCGCAAGAATCCTCGTGGTTTCGATAGGGAAACGTGTCCCCTTGTGGGCCAAATGATAATCGCTCCCTCTTCTAGCCTCGTATTTTCTTATACACGCAACATGGAACAACGGGAGATTCACGCTAAACTTTGAAATTATTCAGGCTTCGTTTGACCCTTTTTATTCATTAATTAAATCTTCTAGGCATTTAATGTCCATAATTCAAATCCGAACTACAAATACATGCTCCAGTGCACCAAAATGGCTAGAAAAAACGTACATGTGTCCTTGGGGTGCATGCTTAGATCCCATGGAACGAATGAGAATGAATTCAACCGTCTCGCCGTCCTGCCTTGGCCACAAACATTGCGAATCTCGGTTTTTAAATCTCTGTAAATCCAAAACTCACCAGGAAATCATGAAACTTGGCAGGGTATCACTACATGGTACATATAATTATCCAATTTGGGCGAAGCGATATTACAAGCCTTTTACAAACCGAAGCTTCTTGCAACCCTCGTGTTTCGGTGGGCGGAATGCTAATTACTGCCTCTTCTCGCCTTGAACTTTGTTTTCTACAGGCAACATAGAATAACAAGAGTGTCGTGCTGAAATTTGAAACTGTTCAGGGTTCGTTTGGCCATTGTATATATTACTAATTAAGTTTTCTATGCATTTAATGTAGTCCATAATTCAAATTTGAACTACAAGCACATGCTCCAGTGAAGCAAAATGGGTGGGAAATCGTACATGTGTCATTGGGTGCATGTTTAGGTATCATTTAAGGAATGGGAATGAATTACAAACTTGTTGTCGTCCTGAAACATTTAGAATCTCAGTTTTTAAATCCCATTAAATAAAAACTCACCCAAAAAACATGAAACTTGGCATGGTTTCATGACATGTCACGTATATATTGTGGTAAAAAAATCGTCTAGTTTGAGAAGAGGCACACACATTAGTAGCCAATGAAGTCCTTTTTGAAACAAAAAGCTGACACGTTAATATCGCAAACGACTGTATTATATGAACCGTGTAAAAATTTAACCATACTCGGTGGCGTGCGTGCAGCTATTTGATTAGACGGGAGGAGCGCGAGAAGTCTGCCATGCAGGCTTGATGGGACATGTGCGACCAGTTCGCCGCACAGGCTCGACGGGACACATGCATCATGTCCACCTCGCGGGATCGACGGGACATGTGCGAGCAGCAAGGCCGCCCATGCTCACCGGGAAGCGAGCTCTTTGACCTCCATGCACCAGCCGCCGCCCGCCTCACTCACAACTTCTCCATTAATGGGTTAATTAAAGCACCTGGACGGAGGGTGTTTGCTTGTGATCCCATGGTAGCATTTGCTTTGTTCATGTTTTCAACTTGTATTCCGGCCTTACTTAATTTGCCACATAGGGCAACGGATAATACGACCACACATAAAATGGCAACGGATAATACGACGACAAATTTACAATGGCACAGATAATAATTGTCTTACATATTTTGGATAATTTAAAATGCCACATGCGGCAAAGGAGAAGAAGGAAATCGCAGACAACGATCTGGATCACTACTATCTCTACTCGTCGATGGATCACCGGGCGATGACATCCTCTAGCTCCTTCTTCAATTCCTCATGACTTTGCTTGAAAGCAACCACAAATTCCTCCACCTCCTGCTCGCGCTCGATCCGGAGCTTCCTCAAGACACCCATCAGTTTCTCGATGACCGCTGTCAGCGTCATCCCCGAGGCACTGCTCTGCTCATGCAGCATCTTCCAGCCGGTGACCTCCTCCTCCTCAGCAAGCGCCATGAGGAGCTTTGCATTGTCACCCATGAGTTGCTCGACGAGGCCGATCGCCTTGTCAACCGACGCATCGCTGATCTCGAGCAACTTCATCAAGCCGTCGACTAGCTCCTGCTGCTTAATGAGGCCAGCGAGAATGTCATCGTCACCGGCCAAGGACTTCAGCAACGCTAGCTCGCCGCGATCGCCGACGTGGCGAGTGCGCTTGCGAGATCCCTCGCGTGCCCGTGAGAGCTTGTTCGAGGGCTCTGCAGCATGCTGGGACATCTTTGTTGCGGCTGCCACTTCGCGGCGAGACCTGTCTAGTGTTTCTACGGCCTTGGTCTTTGTTGCGTGGTTATATGTCCACCCGAAATCCTACCGGTCATGGCGGAACGACTTGACAGGAAACACCAGTTTCGTGGGTGATGAGGAGAGGAATTGTGAAGTAATTCTCGAGTGGGTAGTTTTTATAGCCCGGTGCTAAGTGTGAACACATATTAGTTTGATCGGTGTGAACACATATTAGTTTGATCTGTGTGAACATATTTGCAATTACTTATTGCATTGTAATCTGCAATGTGACGAGAAACAAAGTCAAAATCTATTGATGGTTCTGGGCCTACAAAGCCCTGTTTCTGTCGTTTTGCCTCATCGCAAACAGTTCTTTTGGATCAACTGTATTGCACGCATCGAAAGCCCGAAACATGGGCCCTTGTTCTCGGATGTACGTGTACGTGTCTGCCCACTATCATACACGGTCATGATATAACCATCATTCCTATGGATGTGCCGTGGCGTCTCCCACGGGGTGCCAGAAGGTTGACCACGTGGTTGTTCGCTCTGGCGTCCCTGCGTGCGCTATGCTCACTGTTGAGGCAAATTTACAATGGCAATGGTTAATAGTTGTCTTACATATTCAGGATAATTTAAATGCCACATGCGGCAAAGCATAAAGCACTCATGACATACTTATGCATACAATTATAAGAACATATAGGCTAAAAGGCTGAGCCAGCGGCCTTCCGATGACGGTCTTCTCATACTCCATGATCAGCATATCACCCTTGCGGCTGTTTATTATGTGTAACTTACTAATCATCGCACACGAGTACTCGCAGACGCATCGTGTGTGATACTCCTAGCCACTGCAAGCAACTAGTTCGCATTTTCCAAAGTTTTTTGTACAAACATAATTGCACGCAAACTTACTGTAGTAATCGTCTGTGTTTAAATTTCTCATCGCAAATAGTTCATCCGAGTGGGCTGTTTGGTGCGTATCACACAAGTCTGGTTTACATAAATCATTTGTGTTCTTTTGACTCATCGCAAATGCCACATATCACACACATCTTGTGAAGATGAACTGTTTTCGTTCTCTTGCCTAATTGAAAATAGTTTGTCCGACTGAACCGTATGATTTATATCACACACACTTTGTTCTGGCTGTCAGTTTCTGTTGCATTCCCTGATAGCAAACAGTTCATCAGAGCAAACTGTATGCCGTATATCACACACACATTGATATGGCTTCCCATTTTTGTTGTTCTTCCTCATCACAAACAGTTCTGCTGGATCAACCATATGCCCAGCATCGCACACATAACTAAAATCTGAACCGTGTTTGATGTCTCTGCCATCACAAACGTTTTGCATCTTTTTTGACGGGTTTTTACATCCCCGTTTGCGATTAATGCATCGCACATAGTTTCATTAAAGGGTCTCTGAACGTAGTGTCGTGTTAGCAGCATACTGCAGTAGTGCCACCTCTGCATGGACATACTACATGCATGAGTTCTCGGCAAGGTTTACCTTTTTCATTAATGTGCTGATCAAATAAGTACAGACCTTATAGGACTCAAACATGGATTAAAGATATTACATAATTTGAACTCAAATTTGGCTAGTGCCTATAGATTTATGATTGAGAAAAGATAAGTGCCCCGTAATATCCTCTTTTCGCTCTTTATCCACTAGGTATTGCGGTGGGAAGATGAGAGGACTAAAGGAACACCCAAGCAGGAGCCCATCCCGATCCCATCATGGCCTGCCGGGCGCAGCCTGACAAGATCGGGAGTGCTGAGGCTGTGAAGGAGGGGCACGGGGAGCAGCTCGGTGGTGCCCTAGTCACCACCTCCAGGACTAGCAAGAAGCCCTCGCACAAGCACCGGTGGGAGGAACCACCAAAGCTCAGCTGGAAGACTGTTGGAGGGGGGGCGAAGGCACCAAGGGAACATTCCTCCACAGGTATCACCCGAAGAGACTGGTGATGATGGTGTCGGGGAGGGAGGGGAAGTGTGGAAAGACAAGGCGGCAGGTCGCCAATAGGAGACGAAGGCGTTGGTGCCATCATACTCTGACCTGACGCCCTGCTACCCGCCTTCTCTGTCTTCCCTTGATTTCTCTACATGACCACCACTCCAGGGAGACATGGACCCCCGGCACGTCGCCTTCCCCGAAGAAGAGGCCGACAGCTAAGACGGCCAGGGCGCTTGCGGAGCACCGGTCCCCACCTTGGCGGGCAGGAAGACGCCCCTTTCTCCAGCGCTGGCCCCGGTTCCGCTGGAAGGAGCAGCGCTGGGATTACCAACAATCTCGAGCCTTCCATCCCGGACGGGCATTGGAGGCTCCAAGAACCTGGTCGCCAGGCCGACGAGCTGCAGTGGCTCGTGGCAAGACCCAACGCTCTCCACCAGACGGCCGACCAGGGCAGAGGAGGTAAGCATTCCACTACAATGGGAAAGCTTGATATCTCCCACACCACGAATGGCTCGCCCACCAGACCTCCTCCGGGCCCGGACCAGAGTCACTCCCCAAGCATCAACACAAGCATTCGACATCACCAACCCCAAGCTAGGGCCCGGGGCCTGGCCCCAAGCTCTCCCATTCAACATAGCCAGAAGAAAGTAGAGGATGGAGGAGGAGAGGTATATGGATGAATACTCCCACTCCCCTCACCCCTCCTTTTATAGGCGGGCTAGGACTAGGGGCTAACCCCCCAGCGAGTAATCGTCGTCCTCCTCCACCAATCCTAGAAGACCGGGCCCCTACCTTGATTCTCTCCAGCACCACGCGCATCCATTACCTACCCCACTCAATGCATGTTGCATACATGGCCAAGGATAAGGGCGTGGTGGGAAGATTGAATTGGCAGATACTCGCCCGTGCGTTAAAGCTATTCATGGGCCATTACAAGAGTGACCCCACTACAATTGGCGTTACGCGACACACGGGAGAACATGAAACTGACATGGGCTCGGGATAATGAAGACGCAAAGATCTCAAAAGGGCGAGCCACCACTATGCTCCTGCCTGTGCACTGGTTCGGGCCAGGCCCAGGGGCTTCTGTCCTTTCAACAAACCCTACGTTCGTTGCCCAGACTGTGCACAGGTGTAACACCCCGGATGTAATTTACCTTATATGTATCCCAACTCTTGCCGTTTCTGGCGCTAAGTTATTTTATTTCCTCGGTTTCGGGTTTTTGTCTCTGTTTGTTGTTGCCTTTGTCATGCATCTCATATGATGTCATCATGTGCATTGCATTTGCATACGTGTTCGTCTCATGCATCCGAGCATTTTCCCCGTTGTCCGTTTTGCATTCCGGCGCTCCTATGTCACCCGGTGGTCCTTTCTACCTCTTTTCGTGTGTGGGGTTAAATATTTCCGGATTGGACCGAGACTTGCCAAGCAGCCTTGGTTTACCACCGGTAGACCGCCTGTCAAGTTTCGTGCCATTTGGACTCCGTTTGATACTCCTACGGTTAACCGAGGGACAAAGAAAGCCTCGTTTGTGTTGCAGCCCAACACCCTTCCAATTTAGCCCAAAACCCACCAAAACCTCTCCCATCGTCTAGAGCGTTCGATCACGATCACGTGGCCGCAAACCGCTCCTCATTCTGAGCTTCCTAGCTCCCTCTATGCCTATAAATAGCTCCTCCAAAAATCTCGGGTCTCGTTCCACCCTAACCCTAGAAAAACTCCACCCGCCGCCGCCGGACAAAAATCCACGCGTCAGACGTGTCTGCCCGGCTCCGTCGGACAAATCATGCCGCGCTACGCATCCCGGGCCGGTCCCCACTTCCCCGCCGACGCCCGCCGCCCGCCGAAGCCCGGGGAGGGCCCCCGCGGCCCGATACTCCGCCGTCTGCGCCTAGGCAGAGAGCCGCCCGGCTCTCTCTTCTCCGGCGGCCTAAGCCGCCCGACGCCGCCGTGCTCCATCGCCAGAGCCGCCCGGAGCCGCCGCGCTCGCCTCGCCTCTTCCTCCGCCGCCCGGCCGCCGACATCGCCCCGCGCGCCGCCGCCAAGCGCCGCCCTCCGCCGCTTCTCGCTCCAACTGGCGAGCCGCTCCGGCGAGCTCCCCTCCGGATCCGGCGAAGCCTCAAGTCCGGCGACCTCCGACCTCCACCTCCGCTGAACCTTGGAAATCGTGCTCCGGTGAACAGTGCACTCGCCAGATCCATATCCAGATCGGGAGTCGGTTGACTTTCCCCTCTCCCCTTATTTTTTTTGCAATCTTCATCATGTCGTATCTCCGCATTCGTAGCTCCAATTTGCGCGTGTAGCATATCAAAATGTTCGTCTCGACGAGTACATCATTTCAACTCATTGCATCATTTTCTTTTGAGCTCATCTTGATACCAGAAATGCTGTTGGAAGAGGGCTATGTGGTAAATTTGCCAGATCTGTTTCATCAAATAGATATTTGTCATTTTTGCCATGATTAATGTGTGCATGATATGCTCCTGAGCTCTACATGTGTTTTGTTATATGCCATGCCATCTTTACAGAGGTACTTGCCACGTATTTTTGTGATATGTGTGGTGACTAGCACAAGCTTGCAAACTAGCGTAATCGGTAATGCTGATTTTAGGGACTTAGAATTTCACCAAGTCCTTGTTCTGTTTTTGTCGTTATGCCATATGTTCATGTTGTTTGCTAGTGATACGTGCCTCTTTTGAGGATGATCAGTAAGGATGATTTGCTAACATTGTGGTGCTCTATCAATCCATGTCTTTGTTTGCATTTATGGAGTACCCTAGCTTGAGTCAATCGAGCTCTACTTTTGCTATTTCGTAAATCCTGGCAGATTGTTGACATGTTAGCGATTTTGCTGAGGATGTTGCTATTGATCCGTGCATGCTATGTTATTATTCTTGCCATGTCTAGCTTCTATGACATGTATTATTAATGTGTGTATGCTTAGTTTGTCATGCCATGCTCTGTAGTGAGTGCATCGAGCTCGTAAACATGCCTACTCGTTAACTGTTTTGCATGCTCCAGTTTTTCACTAAGTCTGAGACCTGTTTATGTTTTTGCCATGTTCACATGCTTGCAATTGTATTTTCTGATCCCTTTTGGCTCAAGGTCACTAAGAAACTTTTGTTAAGTGCTTTGTGTAGCTTCATGCCATGCCTTGCTTTGCCATGTTAAGTTCCTGTAGCATGTACTTTTCATGCTCTAAAGTGTGCTTCCTGATGTTAAATTCCAGACTTGTGTTAATTTCACAAAGTCTGAAACCTGTTGTCATTTGCATTTTTGCCATGCTTGTTTGAACCTGTTAATGGATGAATTAGCCGTAGCTCAGTGTTCAGCTTTTGTCAAGCATTATGAGTGCATCCCTGCCATGTATTTTGTTGTCATGTTTGAGTGCTGTAGCACATTTATCTTGTTGCATTTAGTTGGCTACTTGCTGATTATCGCAGACCGGTGCCATATTTGTTTTGCTTGCCATGTCCAAACCGTGCATCCGATTTCGGTGATCTTTATACCGATTTCAATCGAAATCACCTCACCTTTCCAGTGGCACTCTTGGATTTCCAAGTTGAGGCCAGGTTCAATCATTCCTTGTCAAATCTTGCATATGCATCACATATCGCATCCCGCATATGCATCACATATGCATCACATATCGCATCACATATCACATATACCATCTTTGCATCATGTTGTTTGAGCATTGCACGTGGTTGATTGTGTTTCGTTTGCTTGTTGTTCTTGTTTGGGTAGAGCCGGGAGACGAGTTTGTGAACGAGGAGCCCGTTGAGTTCGCTTACGAGGATCAAGTCAACTCTGAGAACTTTGTAGGCAAGATGATCATACCCTCAAAATCACTTCTATCTTTGCTTGCTAGATGCTCGCTCTTTTGCTATGTCTATGCTACGATGCCTACCACTTTCTTATCATGCCTCCCAAATTGCCATGTCAAACCTCTAACCCACCATGTCCTAGCAAACCGTTGATTGGCTATGTTACCGCTTTGCTCAGCCCCTCTTATAGCGTTGCTAGTTGCAGGTGAAGATTGGAGATCGTTCCTTGTTGGAACATTGTTTATTGTTGGGATATCATTATATTATCTTGCTTATCTTAATGCATCTATATACTTGGTAAAGGGTGGAAGGCTCGGCCTTTTGCCTAGTGTTTTGTTCAACTCTTGCCGCCCTAGTTTCTGTCATATCGGTGTTATGTTCCCGGATTTTGCGTTCCTTACGCGGTTGGGTTATAATGGGAACCCCTTGACAGTTCGCCTTGAATAAAACCCCGCCAGAAATGCCCAACCTTGGTTTTACCATTTGCCACCTAGCCTCTTTTTTCCTTGGGTTTCCGGAGCCCAAGGGTCATCTTTATTTAACCCCCCGGGCCAGTGCTCCTCTGAGTGTTGGTCCAAACTAGAGCCCCTTGCAGCGCCACCTCGGGGAAACTCGAGGGCTGGTTTTAGTTGTATGGATTGCTTATCCGAGTGTTCCCTGAGAACGAGATATGTGCAGCTCCTATCGGGATTTGTCGGCACATTCGGGTGGTGTTGCTGGACTTGTTTTACCATTGTCGAGGATGTCTTGTAACCGGGATGCCGAGTCTGATCGGGTCTTCCCGCTAGAAGGAATATCCTTCATTGACCGTGAGAGCTTGTGATGGGCTAAGTTGGGACTCCCCTGCAGGGATTTGAACTTCTGAAAGTCGTGCCCGCGGTTATGGGCAGATGGGAATTTTTTAATGTCCGGTTGTAGATAACATGAAACTTAACTTAATTAAAATGAATCAACCGCGTGTGTAACCATGATGGTCTCCTCTCGGCGGAGTTCGAGAAGTGAACACGGTGTTGGAGTAATGCTTGACGTAGGTTGTTCTAGGATCACTTCTTGATCATTAGTTGTTCGACCGTGTTTTTGCCTTCTCTTCTCGCTCTCTTTTGCGTATGTTAGCCACCATATATGCTAGTCGCTTGCTGCAGCTCCACATATTACCTTGCCTTACCTATAAGCTTATATAGTCTTGATCGCGAGGGTGCGAGATTGCTGAGTCCCCGTGACTCATACATTACTTCCAAACCAGATGCAGGGACCGATGATACCGTTCCAGACGATGCGCTTGAGCTCAAGTGGGAGTTCGATGAAGACTCTCGTTGTTACTATGTGTCTTTCCCAGATGATCAGTAGTGGTGCCCAGTTGGGGCGATCGGGGACCGTGTCGCATGTGGGGGTTGATCTTTTATTTTGGTACCGTAGTCGGACCATGAGTGTATTGGATGATTTCAATGTTATTCATGTATTTGTGTGACGTGGCGAGTGTAAGCCAACTATGTACCTTTTCCCCTTTTATCTATTTACATGGGTTGTTGTGAAGATTACCTTACTTGCGACATTGCTTTCAATGCGGTTATGCCTCCAAGTCGTGCTTTGACACGTAGGAGATATAGCCGCATCGAGGGCGTTACAACAGGCCTAAGGACAACTTTGCAGCACCCAAGATCAGACCAAGCACTAAGGATCAATCCTTTGAAGAATCATAGTGCAGATCAAGAAGACCAAGTGAAGCCAGAGAGACAAGATACTACCAAGGGAAAAACCTCCCTTGCCGGGTAGGCGAGCCTGGCGAGGTCGGGGTTACCCCAGAAGCAAGCCTCCAGATTGTCCCGACAGGCCTGCCTGGGCTTGCGAAGGCGAACTGCTCCACCACATCACCTCACAGCGACACAAGTCATCGATCGGTGCGACGTCAAGCCCGTAAGTGACAAAGTGTCTGCTTCCTGCCACATGGTAGCCACTTCCTATGGAAAACACCTCCAAATGACACCCGTCCTAAGACGTGTCAAGCAAGCAGGTGTGAAGCTGGCAAAAACAGCCCGGCAAGGCTTTGTCGGGCACGCTTTGATGTGACACCAAGCAGCGCATTTAATGCACTCTGTCCGCCTGCAGAGTTAGATGTGATATTACTTTTTGCTATCTAATCAGTGTGTAAAAGACTGATTTGCCACTATGGTGACCCCTTGACCTATAAAAGGAGGCCCATGGCAACGGTAGAGAGGGTTCGGACCCTCGCATATTCATACGCGCATAGCTACTCTCGCACCGAGGCAACCCTGTCGGGAAAGAGCGTTGCCTTATCCACCATTATCCACCATCAATCCACTAAAGTAGGAGTAGGGTTTTACACCTCACGGTGGCCCGAACCTCGGTAAAACTGCCCGTATGATCTCTGTCGTGCTGTGTTACGCTTCTCCGCTATTTGTGCAACGTGCCCATCCCCCCGCCGAACTAAAATGGGCTCATGGCCCAATAGGTGGCCGTGGTTTCCCACGACACAACATGAATTACTCCAAAAATTGTAGTATTTAAAACAAGGAAAAAATTCTGTAGAGGAATATTATTAGGAATTACAAACTAGCATGATTAGATGTGGTATTGTTGAGGATAATGAAGCTATGCTTGCATGTTTTATGGGTGGATTTAATAGAGAGATTCAAACCGTTCTAGAGTATAAGGAGTATAATAATATCACTCCTTTATTCTATCTTGCTTGCAAAGCTAAACATGAAGTGCAGGATCGACAGACATTGGCGCGAATTAATTTTTTTGCAGGTCGGTCTTCATCATGGACACCACGTACATCCTCTACTTCCACACATCCTACAGCTGCACCGCTGACTTCGGCCGCCAATTCCATCAGAGATACAAGAGAATAGGCACCACCACCACCATCTGCTAGGAGCACACCTTATGGTCCCGCACAGAGCTCTTCTTCATCCATGGCATCAACAAGGAAAACACATTAGATTATATGTCATTGTTGCAAGGGTGGAGGTCACTATCCGAGCAAATGTCCATCTCCACGTGTGATGATTGTTACTGGGGATGGTGTATGAGTCCGCTAGTGTCTATGATGAGGACACTTTGGCTCTTATTGCGAGTGAAGAACATAGTGGAAGTGAATCTGAACATGAGACACAATACATTGCTGCTGAAGATGCTGACATGTATGAGAGTTTAGTTACTCAACGTGTTTTGAGTGTGCATGTAACACAAGGTGAGCAAAATCAGAGGCACAATTTGTTCCATACAAAGGGAGCTGTGAAGGAACGTTCAGTCCGCGTCATCATTGATGGAGGGAGTTGCATCAACTTGGCTAGCATGGAGATGGTGGAGAAGTTGTCTCTCACCACCAGACCACCTCCTTATTACTGGGTAGCACATATTGTTCAACAATAGCGGCAAGGTTAAGGTAGCACATATTGTTCGTGCGCATTTTAGTATCGCTACATATGCTGATTAAGTTGATTGTGATGTGGTACCAATGCAAGCATGTTCCTTATTACTGGGTAGACCATGGCAATTTGACAAAAATTCTATACACCATGGTAAAAACAATCAGTATACTCTTGTTCATAGGGATAAACATATTACTTTGCTTTCTATGTCTCCTGATTCCATTTTGAAAGATGATATTCATAGATCTAGTAAAGAAAAACAGGAGCAAAATAAGAGTGAAAATTAGATTATGGCAGAAGAATTTGAGCAACAAATGGATCCTAAAAATAAACCATCTAGTGTTGCTTCTAAAATTAAATTGGAAAGTGGATGTTTACTTGCCACCAAATCTGATATTGATAATTTAGATTCCAGCAAATATGTCTGCTATGCTTTTATCTGCAAAGATGCATTATTTTCATTCGAGGACATGCCTCCCTCTTTGCCTCCTGCTATCACTAACATTTTGTAGGAGTTCGCTGACGTCTTTCCACAAGACGTGCTACCAGGATTACCACCTATTCGAGGGATTAAGCATTAGATAGACTTAATTCCCGGTGCTTAGCGGCCAAACAGTGCGCCATACCATACCAATCCAGAGGCTACAAAGGAGATTATGCGTCAAGTACAGGAGCTGCTCAATAAGGTTATATACGCGAATCTCTTAGTCCTTGTCTTGTTCCATTATACTAGTGTAACAAAGGATGGTACTTCGTGTATGTGTATTGATTATAGAGGCATTAATAATATTACTATTCGTTATTGTCATCCTATTCCTAGGCTAGATGATATGCTTGATGAATTGAGTGGCTCTACAATATTCTCCGAAGCTGACTTGTGCACTAGATACCATCAAATTCGTATGAAATTGGGACATGAATGGAAAACAACATTTAAAACTAAGTTTGGATTATATGAGTGGTTAGTCATGCCTTTTAGCTTAACTAATGCACCTAGTACTTTCATGAGATTAATGAACGAAGTTTTATGTGCTTTCATTGGATGATTAGTGGTAACCTATTTTGATGATATACTGCTTTATAGCAGATCTTTGGAAGAATATTTGGAACATTTACGTGATGTTTTTATTGCTCTACATGATGCATGTTTGTTTGGTAACCTTGGGAAGTGCACCTTTTGCACCAACCAAGTATCTTTTCTTGGCTATGTTGTTACTCCACAGGGAATTGATGTTGATAAAGCCAAGATTGAAGCTATTGAGAGTTAGCCGCGGCCCAAAACGGTCACACAGGTGAGGGTTTTTCTTGGAATCACTGGTTTCTACATGCGTTTTGTGAGAGATTTCAGCACCATTGCTGCACCTCTCAATGAGCTTATAAAGAAGGATGTGCCTTTTGTTTGGGGTACCGCACAGGAAGAAGCCTTCATGGTATTGAAAGATAAGTTGACACATGCTCCATTACTCCAACTTCCTGATTTTAATAAGACATTTGAGCTTGAAATGTGATGCTAGGGGAATTGGATTAGGAGGTGTGTTATTACAAGATGGTAAACCTATTGCATACTTTTCTGAAAAATTGAGTGGGCCTAGTCTGAATTATTCTACTTATGATAAGGAATTATATGCTCTTGTTCGGACTTTGGAAACATGGTAACATTATATATGGCCCAAAGAATTTTTTATACATTCTAATCATGAATCTTTGAAGCACATTAAAAGTCAAGCAAAACTGAACTGTAGACACGCTAAATGGGTTGAATTCATTGAGACTTTCCCTTATGTGTTTAAACACAAGAAGGGAAAACAAAATGTTATTATTGATGCATTATCTCGTCGTTATACTATGCTTTCACAACTTGACTTTAAAATATTTGGTTTGGAGACCATCAAAGATCAATATGTGCATGATGCTGAATTTAAAGATGTGCTATAGAATTGTAAAGAAGGGAGAACATGGAACAAGTTCATCATTAATGATGGATTTGTGTTCCGTGCCAACAAGCTATGCATTCCAGCTAGCTCAATTCGTCTTTTGTTGTTGTTGTAGGAGACACATGGGGGAGGATTAATGGGACACTTTGGCATCAAGAAGACAGAGGACGTATTTGCTACACATTTCTTTTGGCCAAAGATAAGATGGGATGTTGAGTGTTTTTTGCTCGCTGCACTACATGTCAAAAAGCTAAGTCATGACTCAATTTTCATGGTTTATATATGCCTTTGCCGGTACCTAGTGTTCCATGGGAGGATATATCTATGGATTTTGTTTTAGGATTACCTCGAACAAACAAGGGGAGGGATAGTATATTTGTTGTGATGGATAGATTTTTGAAAATGACACACTTCATACCATGTCATAAAACAGATGATGCTGCTAATGTTGCTGATTTGTTCTTTCGTGAAAATTTTCGCTTCCATGGTGTGCCAAATATTATTGTTTCAGATTGTGATACTAAATTTCTTAGCCGCTTTTGGAGATGTTTATGGGCTAAGTTGGGGACTAAACTATTTTAGTACTACTTGTCACCCCCCCCCCCAAACTGATGGACAAACTGAAGTAGTCAATAGAACATTTTCTACTACTCTTAGGGATATTTTGAAGAATACCAAGAAAATATGGGAAGAATGCTTGCCTCATATTGAATTTTCTTCTAATTGTTTGCTACATTCTACTAATAAGATGTGCCATTTTTAAATTGTGTATGGTTTCCTACCTCGTGCACCTATTGATTTGTCACCTCTTCCATCTTCTGAGAAGGTTAGTTTTGATGCTAAACAACATGCTGAATTAATCTTAAAAATGCATGAATTAACTAAGGAAAACATTGAGCATATGAATGCTAAATGTAAACTTGTTGGAGATAAAGGTAGAAAACATGTTGTATTTGCACATGGAGATCTTGTTTGGTTACATTTCTGTAAGGATAGGTTTCCTTATTTGTGCAAATCTAAGCTAATGCCACGTGTTGATGGTCCTTTTAAGGTGAGAAAATAAATGATAATGCATATAAAATTGAGCTGCCTGCAGATTTAGGGGTTAGTACCACTTTTAACATTGCGGATTTGAAGCCTTATTTGGGTGAGGAAGATGAGCTTCCGTCAAGGACGACTTCATTTCAAAAAGGGGGTGTCGTGGTGGAACACGATCACCTATGGGGCCTTCGGCCTCTTGTGGTTCAGCGAGGGGGAAGGTCACGTTGCACAAAGAGCAGAAGCCATGAAACGGCGTGACAATGGTGACGCTGGTGGTTTTTTACCAAGGTTCAGGCCGCTGAGAAGCGTTAAACCCTACTCCTGCTTGGGTAAATTTAGGGAAGGATTACGATGGGCACGCAGTGCTCAAGCCCAGCAAGGTCGCCTCGGGGAGAGCAGCTACCTGCATACAAGTGTGCCAGGGTCTGAATCCTTCTCTAGTTTCCCATGGTCCTCCTTTTATAGGCTAAGGGGTAACCAAAGTGGCAAAACAGTCATTATCTAACGATTAGATAGCTAGCAGTGCTATCATACCTAACTCTAGCAGTTAGGACAAAGTGCATCAAATGCACTGCTAGGTGTCATGCTGAGCGTGCAGCCTAGAAAGCCTGCCGTGCCGCTAAACCATCTTGTGCTTATCATCTTGACACGCCTCTTGACGGGTGTCATTTGGATAAATCATGTCTTCCAACGGGCTGCCACGTGCTTAGTGTTGGAAATATGCCCTAGAGGCAATAATAAAAGCATTATTATTATATTTCCTTGTTCATGATAATTGTCTTTATTCATGCTATAATTGTGTTATCCGGAAATCGTAATACATGTGTGAATAATAGACAACAACATGTCCCTAGTAAGCCTCTAGTTGACTAGCTCATTGATCAACAGATAGTCATGGTTTCCTGACTATGGACATTGGATGTCATTGATAATGAGATCACATCATTAGGAGAATGATGTGATGGACAAGACCCAATCCTAAACATAGCACAAGATCGTATAGTTCGTTTGCTAGAGTTTTCCAATGTCAAGTATCCTTTCCTTAGACCATGAGATCATATAACTCCCGGATACCGTAGGAGTGCTTTGGGTATACCAAACGTCACAACGTAACTGGGTGACTATAAAGGTATACTACGGGTATCTCCGAAAGTGTCTGTTGGGTTGACACGGATCAAGACTGGGAGTTGTCACTCCGTATGACGGAGAGGTATCACTGGGCCCACTCGGTAATGCATCATCATAATGAGCTCAAAGTGACCAAGTGTCTGGTCACGGGATCATGCATTACGGTACGATTAAAGTGACTTGCCGGTAACGAGATTGAACGAGGTATTGGGATACCGACGATCAGATCTTGGGCAAGTAACATACCGATTGACAAAGGGAATTGTATACGGGGTTGCTTGAATCCTCGACATCGTGGTTCATCCAATGAGATCATCGAGGAACGTGTGGGAACCAACATGGGTATCCAGATCCCGCTGTTGGTTATTGACCGGAGAGCATCTCGGTCATGTCTACATGTCTCCCGAACCCGTAGGGTCTACACACTTAAGGTTCGATGACACTAGGGTTGTAGGGATATGTATGTGCAGTAACCCGAATGTTGTTCGGAGTCCCGGATGAGATCCCGGACATCACGAGGAGTTCCGGAATGGTCCGGAGGTAAAGAATTATATATAGGAAGTGCTATTTCGGGCATCGGGACAAGTTTCGGGGTCACCGATATTGTACCGGGACCACCGGAAGGGTCCCGGGGGTCCACCGGGTGGGGCCACCTGCCCCGGGGGGGCACATGGGCTGTAGGGGGTGCGCCTTAGCCTATATGGGCCAAGGGCACCAGCCCCAAGAGGCCCATGTGCCTAGGGTTCAAGGAAGGGAAGAGTCCCAAAGGGGAAGGCACCTCCTAGGTGCCTTGGGGAGGAGGGATTCCTCCCTTGGCCGCACCCCCTAGGAGATTGGATCTCATAGGGCCGCCCCCCCCCCTTGGACTCCCTATATATAGTAGGGAAAGGAGGGCCTCTCACACCACGCCTTTGGTGCCTCCCTCTCCCTCTCCAACACATCCTCCTCCTCCATAGTGCTTGGCGAAGCCCTGCCGGAGTACTGTAGCTCCACCACCACCACGCCGTCGTGCTGCTGCTGGAGCCATATCCCTCAACCTCTCCTTCCCCCTTGCTGGATCAAGAAGGAGGAGACGTTACGCTGACCGTACGTGTGTTGAATGCGAAGGTGCCGTCCGTTCGGCGCTAGGATCTCCGGTGATTTGGATCACGTCGAGTACGCCTTCCTCATCCCCGTTCTTTGAATGCTTCCGCGCGTGATCTACAAAGGTATGTAGATGCAATCCGATCACTCGTTGCTAGATGAACTCCTAGATGGATCTTGGTGAAATGGTAGCAAATTTTTTGTTTTCTGCAACGTTCCCCAACAGTGGCATCATGAGCTAGGTCTACGCGTAGTTCTCTTGCATGAGTAGAACACAATTTGTTGTGGGCGTTGATGTTGTCAACTTTCTTGCCGCTACTAGTCTTATCTTGCTTCAACGGTATTGTGGGATGAAGCGGCCCGGACCAACCTTACACGTACGCTTATGTGAGACCGGTTCCACCGACTAACATGCACAAGTTGCATAAGGTGGCTGGCGGGTGTCTGTCTCTCCCACTTTAGTTGGAGCGGATTCGATGAAAAGGGTCCTTATGAAGGGTAAATAGAAGTTGACAAATCACGTTGTGGCTTTCACGTAGGTAAGAAAACGTTCTTGCTAGAACCCTATTTCAGCCACGTAAAACTTGCAACAACAATTAGAGGACGTCTAACTTGTTTTTGCAGCAAGTGCTTTGTGATATGATATGGCCAAAGTTGTGATGAATGATGAATGATCTATATGTAATGTATGAGATGTTCATGCTATTGTAATAGGAATCACGACTTGCATGTCGATGAGTATGACAACCGGCAGGAGCCATAGGAGTTATCTTTATTTTTTGTATGACCTGCGTGTCATTGAGAAATGCCATGTAAATTACTTTACTTTATTGCTAAACGCCTTAGCCATAGTAGTAGAAGTAACAGTTGGCGAGCAACTTCATGGAGACACAATGATGGAGATCATGATGATGGAGATCATGGTGTCATGCCGGTGACAAGATGATCATGGAGCCCCAAGATGGAGATCAAAGGAGCTATGTGATATTGGCCATATCATGTCACTATGATTATTTGATTGCATGTGATGTTTATCATGTTTTTCATCTTGTTTGCTTAGAACGACGGTAGTAAATAAGATGATCCCTCATAATAATTTCAAGAAAGTGTTCCCCCTAACTGTGCACCGTTGCGACAGTTCGTTGTTTCGAAGCACCACGTGATGATCGGGTGTGATAGATTCTAACGTTCACATACAACGGGTGTAAGACAGATTTACACATGCAAAACACTTATGTTGACTTGACGAGCCTAGCATGTACAGACATGGCCTCGGAACACAGAAGACCGAAAGGTCGAGCATGAGTCGTATAGAAGATACGATCAACATGAAGATGTTCACCGACATTGACTAGTCCGTCTCACGTGATGATCGGACACGGCCTAGTTAACTCGGATCATGTTATACTTAGATGACTGGAGGGATGTCTATCTAAGTGGGAGTTCATTGAATAATTTGATTAGATGAACTTAATTATCATGAACTTAGTCTAAAATTTTACAATATGTCTTGTAGATCAAATGGTCAACGTAGTCCTCAACTTCAACGCGTTCCTAGAGAAAACCAAGCTGAAAGACGATGGCAGCAACTACACGAACTGGGTCCGTAACCTGAGGATCATCCTCATAGCCGCCAAGAAAGATTATGTCCTACAAGCACCAGTAGGTGACGCACCTGTTCTCCCTGCAGAACAAGACGTTATGAACGCTTGGCAGGCATGTACCGATGACTACTCCCACGTTTAGTGCGGCATGCTTTACAGCTTAGAGCCGGGGCTCCAAAAGTGTTTTGAGAGACATGGAGCATATGAGATGTTCGAAGAGCTGAAAATGGTTTTCCAAGCTCATGCCCGGGTCGAGAGATATCAAGTCTCCGACAAGTTCTTCAGCTGTAAGATGGAGGAAAACAGTTCTGTCAGTGAGCACATACTCACTATGTCTGGGTTGCATAACCGCTTGACTCAGCTGGGAGTTAATCTCCCGGATGACGCGGTCATTGACAGAATCCTTCAGTCGCTTCCACCAAGCTACAAGAGCTTTGTGATGAACTTCAATATGCAGGGGATGGAAAAGACCATTCCTGAAGTATTTGCAATGCTGAAATCAGCAGAGGTAGAAGTCAAAAAGGAACATCAAGTGTTGATGGTGAATAAAACCACTAAGTTCAAGAAAGGCAAGGGTAAGAAAACCTTTAAGAAGGACGGCAAGGGAGTTGCCGCACCCGGCAAGCAAGCTGCCGGTAAGAAACCAAAGAATGGACCCAAGCCCGAGACTGAGTGCTTTTATTGCAAGGAAAGTGGTCACTGGAAGCGGAACTGCCCCAAATACTTAGCGGACAAGAAGGCCAGCAAAACGAAAGGTATATGTGATATACATGTAATTGATGTGTACCTTACCAGTACTCGTAGTAGCTCCTGGGTATTTGATACCGGTGCGGTTGCTCACATTTGTAACTCAAAACAGGAGCTGTGGAATAAGCGGAGACTAGCGAAGGACGAGGTGACGATGCGCGTCGGGAATGGTTCCAAGGTCGATGTGATCGCCGTCAGCACGCTACCTCTACATTTACCTACGGGATTAGTTTTAAACCTTAATAATTGTTATTTAGTGCCAGCTTTGAGCATGAACATTGTATCAGGATCTCGTTTAATTCGAGATGGCTACTCATTTAAATCCGAGAATAATGGTTGTTCTATTTATATGAGAGATATGTTTTATGGTCATGCTCCAATGGTGAATGGTTTATTCTTAATGAATCTCGAGCGTAATGCTACACATGTTCATAGGGTGAGTACCAAAAGATGTAAGATTGATAATGATAGTCCCACATACTTGTGGCACTGCCGTCTTGGTCACATAGGTGTCAAACGCATGAAGAAGCTCCATGCTGATGGACTTTTAGAGTCTCTTGATTATGAATCATTTGACACATGCGAACCATGCCTCATGGGTAAAATGACCAAGACTCCGTTCTCAGGAATAATGGAGCGAGCAACCAACTTATTGGAAATCATACATACTGATGTGTGCGGTCGAATGAGTGTTGAGGCTCGCGGTGGCTATCGTTATGTTCTCACCCTCACTGATGACTTGAGTAGATATGGGTATATCTATTTAATGAAACACAAGTCTGAGACCTTTGAAAAGTTCAAGGAATTTCAGAGTGAGGTTGAGAATCAACGTGACAGGAAAATCAAGTTCCTGCGATTAGATCGTGGAGGAGAATACTTGAGTCATGAGTTTGGCACACACTTAATAAAATGTGGAATAGTTTCACAGCTTACGCCGCCTGGAACACCTCAGCGTAATGGTGTGTTCGAACGTCGTAATCGCACTCTATTAGATATGGTGCGATCTATGATGTCTCTTACCGATTTACCGCTATCTTTTTGGGGGTATGCTTTAGAGACTGCCGCATTCACTTTAAATAGGGCTTCGTCGAAATCCGTTGAGATGACACCGTATGAATTATGGTTTGGGAAGAAACCTAAGCTGTCATTTTTGAAAGTTTGGGGATGCGATGCTTATGTCAAGAAACTTCAACCTGAAAAGCTCGAACCCAAGTCGGAAAAATGTGTCTTCATAGGATACCCTAAAGAAACTATTGGGTATACCTTCTACCTCAGATCCGAAGGCAAGATCTTTGTTGCTAAGAATGGATCCTTTCTAGAGAAGGAGTTTCTCTCGAAAGAAGTAAGTGGGAGGAAAGTAGAACTTGATGAAGTATTGCCTCTTGAACCGGAAAATGGCACAACTCAAGAAAATGTTCCTGAGGTGCCTGCACCGACTATAGAGGAAGTTAATGATGATGATCAAGATACTTCTAATCAAGCTCCTACTGAAATTTGTAGGTCCACAAGGACACGTTCCGCACCAGAGTGGTACGGCAACCCTGTCTTGGAAATCATGTTGTTAGACAACGGTGAACCTTCGAACTATGAAGAAGCGATGGCGGGCCCGGATTCCGACAAATGGCTGGAAGCCATGAAATCCGAGATAGGATCCATGTATGAAAACGAAGTATGGACTTTGACTGACTTGCCCGTAGAGCGGCGAGCCATAGAAAATAAATGGATCTTTAAGAAGAAGACAGACGCGGATGGTAATGTGACCATCTATAAAGCTCGGCTTGTCGATAAGGGTTATCGACAAGTTCAAGGGGTTGACTACGATGAGACTTTCTCACCGGTAGCGAAGCTGAAGTCTGTCTGAATCATGTTAGCAATTGCCGCATTCTATGATTATGAAATATGGCAAATGGACGTCAAAACGGCATTCCTTAATGGTTTCCTTAAGGAAGAATTGTATATGATGCAGCCAGAAGGTTTTGTCGATCCTAAGTATGCTGACAAGGTGTGCAAGCTCCAACGCTTGATTTATGGGCTGGTGCAAGCATCTCGGAGTTGGAACATTCGCTTTGATGAGATGATCAAAGCGTTTGGGTTTACGCAGACTTATGGAGAAGCCTGTGTTTACAAGAAAGTGAGTGGGAGCTCTGTAGCATTTCTCATATTATATGTAGATGACATACTTTTGATGGGAAATGATATAGAACTCTTGGATAGCATTAAGGCCTACTTGAATAAGAGTTTTTCAATGAAGGACCTTGGAGAAGCTGCATATATATTAGGCATCAAGATCTATAGAGATAGATCAAGACGCCTCATAGGTCTTTCACGAAGCACATACCTTGATAAGATATTGAAGAAGTTCAATATGGATCAGTCTAAGAAGGGGTTCTTGCCTGTGTTGCAAGGTGTGAAGTTGAGCTCAGCTCAATGTCCGACCACGGCAGAAGATGTAGAACAGATGAGTGTCATCCCCTATGCCTCAGCCATAGGTTCTATTATGTATGCCATGCTGTGTACCAGACCTGATGTAAACCTTGCCGTAAGTTTGGTAGGAACGTAGCAAAGTAATCCCGGCAAGGAACACTGGACAGCGGTCAAGAATATCCCGAAGTACCTGAAAAGGACTAAGGAAATGTTTCTCGTCTATGGAGGTGACGAAGAGCTCGTCGTAAAGGGTTATGTCGACGCTAGCTTCAACACAGATCTGGATGACTCAAAGTCACAAACCGGATACGTGTATATTTTGAATGGTGGGGCAGTAAGCTAGTCTAGTTGCAAGTAGAGCGTCGTTGCGGGATCTACATGTGAAGCGGAGTACATGGCAGCCTCAGAGGTAGCACATGAAGCAATTTGGGTGAAGGAGTTCATCACCGACCTAGGAGTCATACCCATTGCATCGGGGCCGATCAAGCTCTTCTATGACAACACTGGAGCTATTGCTCTTGCCAAGGAGCCCAGGTTTCACAAGAAGACAAGGCACATCAAGCGTCGCTTCAACTCCATTCGTGAAAATGTTCAAGATGGAGACATAGATATTTGTAAAGTACACACGGACCTGAATGTAGCAGATCCGTTGACTAAACCTCTCCCTAGAGCAAAACATGATCAACACCAGAATTCCATGGGTGTTCGATTCATCACAGTGTAACTAGATTGTTGACTCTAGTGCAAGTGGGAGACTATTGGAAATATGCCCTAGAGGCAATAATAAAAGCATTATTATTATATTTCCTTGTTCATGATAATTGTCTTTATTCATGCTATGATTGTGTTATCCGGAAATTGTAATACATGTGTGAATAATAGACAACAACATGTCCCTAGTAAGCCTCTAGTTGACTAGCTCGTTGATCAACAGATAGTCATGGTTTCCTGACTATGGACATTGGATGTCATTGATAACAAGATCACATCATTAGGAGAATGATGTGATGGACAAGACCCAATCCTACACATAGCACAAGATCGTATAGTTCGTTTGCTAGAGTTTTCCAATGTCAAGTATCCTTTCCTTAGACCATGAGATCGTATAACTCCCGGATACCGTAGGAGTGCTTTGGGTATACCAAACGTCACAACATAACTGGGTGACTATAAAGGTATACTACGGGTATCTCCGAAAGTGTCTGTTGGGTTGACACAGATCAAGACTAGGATTTGTCACTTCGTATGACGGAGAGGTATCACTGGGCCCACTCGGTAATGCATCATCATAATGAGCTCAAAGTGACCAAGTGTCTGGTCACGAGATCATGCATTACGGTACGAGTAAAGTGACTTGCCGGTAACGAGATTGAATGAGGTATTGGGATACCGATGATCAGATCTCGGGCAAGTAACATACCGATTGACAAAGGGAATTGTATACGGGGTTGCTTGAATCCTCGACATTGTGGTTCATCTGATGAGATCTTCGAGGAGCGTGTGGGAACCAACATGGGTATCCAGATCCCGCTGTTGGTTATTGACCGGAGAGCATCTCGGTCATGTCTACGTGTCTCCCGAACCCGTAGGGTCTACACACTTAAGGTTCGGTGATGCTAGGGTTGTAGGGATATGTATGTGCAGTAACCCAAATGTTGTTCGGAGTCCCGGATGAGATCCCGGACATCACGAGGAGTTCCGGAATGGTCCGGAGGTAAAGAATTATATATAGTAAGTGCTATTTCGGGCATCGGGACAAGTTTCGGGGTCACCGATATTGTACCGGGACCACCGGAAGGGTCCCGGGGGTCCACCGGGTGGGGCCACCTGCCCCGGGGGGGCACATGGGCTGTAGGGGGTGCGCCTTGGCCTATATGGGCCAAGGGCACCAGCCCCAAGAGGCCCATGCGCCTAGGGTTCAAGGAAGGGAAGAGTCCCAAAGGAGGAAGGCACCTCCTAGGTGCCTTGGGGAGGAGGGATTCCTCCCTTGGCCGCACCCCCTAGGAGATTGGATCTCCTAGGTCCGGCGCCCCCCCTTGGACTCCCTATATATAGTGGGGAAAGGAGGGCCTCTCACACCACGCCTTTGGTGCCTCCCTCTCCCTCTCCAACGCATCCTCCTCCTCCATAGTGCTTGGCGAAGCCCTGCCGGAGTATTGCAGCTCCACCACCACCACGCCGTCGTGCTGCTGCTGGAGCCATCTCACTCAACCTCTCCCTCCCCCTTGCTGGATCAAGAAGGAGGAGACGTTATGCTGACCGTACGTGTGTTGAACGCGGAGGTGCCGTCCGTTCGGCGCTAGGATCTCCGGTGATTTGGATCACGTCGAGTACGCCTTCCTCATCCCCGTTCTTTGAACGCTTCCGCGCATGATCTACAAAGGTATGTAGATGCAATCCGATCACTCGTTGCTAGATGAACTCCTAGATCGATCTTGGTGAAATCGTAGGAAAATTTTTGTTTTCTGCAACGTTCCCCAACACTTAGTAGCAGCCACTTAGTCACTTGGGGGATCGACACCGCACTAATAAGTGACTTGTGTCGCTGTGCGGTGGAGCGATGGTGTCTTGGCGGGGCAAATCTTGGACTTGCCCTTGGGATGGTCTCGACTGAGCCAGGCTCTCGTAACCGGAAAGGGAGGCCTTTCCAAAGGTGATATTCTTCTATCTTGGCTTGTCTTGGTCTTCTTGATCCGCTCTTTGACCTCTCAAAGAGCTACTTTGCTTGGTGCGGTTGTATGACGCTATCATGCCTATGTACAGTCCAGGCAACATACGTGAATGTTTGTTGTACCGACATGAGCCCCCAGGCCTAGCCCAAACGTGCCGCCGAGCATCGTTGGGGTAGGTCCTATCAGGTACACAGTCAA
This sequence comes from Triticum aestivum, assembly GCF_018294505.1. Lineage (NCBI taxonomy): Eukaryota > Viridiplantae > Streptophyta > Magnoliopsida > Poales > Poaceae > Triticum > Triticum aestivum. Next base: position 383,290,147 of record NC_057803.1, on the reverse strand, counting down.
ATACTTGAGATGATATTATTCTCTTCCTTGATATTTTCCTTGCTTCTTCATTATCGCGTGTTTGAGTCAGTTTTCGATTTTCCTGCGCATCATGCGAGGCAAAGTGGGGAAATTTATGCCACGATCCATGGGCTGCCCACGCCCCATGTTCAAGGGGCGGTAACTGCCATTTTACTCATTTTACCGCTCCTGCCATTTCTGCCATGTACGCTGCATGCATTGCGGAGGGTTGGTGTCGGACGCAAAGGACGCGGGAATGAGTGCCATGACAGAAAACCAGGCTCCACAAATAGGCACGAGGGGGTGGTCTTGATCTGTGTGCCATCAGTGACGTAGAGGAGTCGGATTGGTGGAGTGGGGCGATTGCCTCCTGGGTGAGGAGCCAGCCCCTGGCCATGTTCGCCTATAAAAGGGGACATGGGCGACGAGCTCACTCACACACATTTCCTCCTTCCTTCTCCGGCATCTTTCTTCCACCATGGTAAGGGGGAGAGGGCATGGTGGTACTCCTATGGTGGCGACGAGGGTCTCTCCTCGATAGCGCCTCCCTCTTCCTGCTGGGGACGCATGGGCGGAGCCTAGTGTGAGAGGAGGCGGTAGAGGATGAGGACGTGGCCGTCGTGGTGCCTGGGGCCAAGGAGGACGTGGTGGTGCCTTCATCGCCCTCCTCCAGTTGCCTTGGGCCCGAAAGAAGGCCACGTCGGGGACCAACCACTGGAGTTCATCATCAAGCTGCGCGGGCCTCCGCATAGTCGTCTCGGCTCCCAACCCCCTTCTCAATCATGATGGAGGTAGAACAGCCGCCAGGACCGAGGATGCACATGAGGGGCTGCTATAACGGCAGCATGCGGGTGGACATAGAGTTCCCTGCACCTCATGTCATGCTTCTCCGGCATGGCTGCAAAACCTTTGCTCGTGCCCATAGCTTGGCGGTGGGAAACGTTTTTCATTTCAAGTTAATGGACGCCATCCTACACTCCATCAAGGTCTTTGGGCGTTCGGGTGATCGCTTAGGGTGCTGAGTGGAGAGCTTGACCGATGAAGAAAGCTCCCCTCAAGCGACAACGGCGAGGAGGACAGTGACGGGATGACGGCAGCGCCAATGGGGAGGACAATGACTCCTACTAAACACCAGCTGCACCATCACCATCAGCAAGGCGGCTACAACACCACCATCTGCACCTGGATCTTCTTCCCCCGGCAGAGCGATTTGCTAGTGTGTTGGGTGCGGATATCTCTGGCTCCTCCAGCAGTCTTCCCCGTGGACTCCGGCTTCCTCTTCCCTGTCGGTGTCCATGCTGCCGCGTCCCTCTGGTCTTGGCGGTGGTGACCAGGGCATTGCCTAGCCGCTCCCTCCTCCCATCACCTTCGTACGCGCTCTCCCGATCTAGTCAAGCTGCATCCCACGGGCCTTGACGGAGTCAGGCTGGGCTTTTTCCCAGGCACTACTTTTGTCCTCTTCACCTCCCGTTGTAGTTGCTAGGAGAAGAGGGACAAGAATGAGATTACAGGGCACTTACCCTTTTTCAATCTAAACCAAGCGGGCGCTTGCCAAACTTTAGTCTTGAACATGTAATCTCTTCTATCCATATTTGTACTCTATATCGTTTGTAGTTGTTATCTGCATATTAATGAAAAAAGACATATTTGTTGGATACTTATGCATGTATTACATCCATGCAGAGGAGGAACACCTCTATACTTTCAAGTGAAAAGTTCTTCCGGCAAGCTATCTTGCCGGTTCCCTCCATTGCTACCGTGAGGCGTGGCCTGCCAGGCTTAGGACTGTGGAAGGGAACCAGCCCCTCGTCAAACCTTCTCTACCAAATTCCACTTCGACCAGCCTGACCGAAATAACATTTGAATCAAAGGATGGGAGCACAAAATTTTCTAAGGTGACAAGGTTTTTCTGCGCACAAGTTTTTCCCTTATAGAGATACATTATGGTGCTACCTCTTGAGCACTGCGTTGGTTTTCCCTTGAAGAGGAAAGGCTGATGCAGCAAACTAGCGTAAGTATTTCCCTTAGTTTTTGAGAACCATGGTATCAATCCAGTAGGAGACTACACGCAAGTCCCTCGTACCTACACAAACAAATAGGAACCTCGCAACCAACGTGATAAAGGGGTTGTCAATCCCTTCACGGTCACTTATAAGAGTGAGATCTGATAGAGATAATAATAATAAGATAAATATTTTTGGTATTTTTATGATATAGATTGAAAGTAAAGACTGCAAAGTAAAATAGATTGGAAACTTATATGATGGAAAATAGACCCGGGGGCCAAAGGTTCACTAGTGGCTTCTCTCAAGATAACATAAGTATTACAGTGGGTGAACAAATTACTGTTGAGCAATTGATAGAAAAGTGCATAATTATGAGAATATCTAGGCATGATCATGTATATAGGCATCACGGCCGCGACAAGTAGACCGAAACGATTCTGCATCTACTACTATTACTCCACACATCGACCGCTATCCAGCATGCATCTAGAGTATTAAGTTCATAAGAACAGAAAATGCACTAGGCAAGATGACATGATATAGAGGGATAAACTCAAGAAATATGATATAAACCCCATCTTTTTATCCTCGATGGCAACAATACAATACGTGCCTTGTTGCCCCTGCTGTCACTGAGAAAGGACACCGCAAGATTGAACCCAAAGCTAAGCACTTCTCCCATTGCAAGAAAGATCAATCTAGTAGGGCAAACCAAACTGATAATTCGAAGAGACTTGCAAAGATAACCAATCATAAATAAAAGATTTCAGATAAGAATCAAATATTGTTCATAGATAAACTTGATCATAAACCCAAAATTCATCAGATCTCGACAAACACACTGCAAAAAAGTTACATCAAATAGATCTCCAAGAAGATTGATGAGAACATTGTATTGAGATCCAAAGAGAGAAAAGAAGCCATCTAGCTAATAACTATGGACCCGAAGGTCTGAGGTAAACTACTCACACATCATCGGAGGGGCCATGGAGTTGATGTAGAGGCCCTCCGTGATTGGTTCCCTCTCCGGCAGAGCTCTGGAAAAAGGCCCCAAGATGGGATCTCTTGGGTACAGAAGGTTGCGGCAGTGGAAATAGGGTTTCATGGTGCTCCTGGTGTTTTTGGGGTATATGAATATACATAGGAGGTAGAAGTACGTCGGTGGAGCCACGAGGGGCCCACGAGGGGGAGGGCGCGCCCAGGGGGTAGGCGCGCTCCCCTGCCTCGTGGCCTCCTCGTTGGTTGCTTGACGTCCCCTCCAAGTCCCCTGGATCATGTTTGTTCCAAAAATAACTCTCCCGAAGGTTTGATAACCCACAAGTATAGGGGATCTATCATAGTCCTTTCGATAAGTAAGAGTGTCGAACCCAACGAGGAGCAGAAGGAAATGATAAGCAGTTTCCAGCAAGGTATTCTCTGCAAGTACTGAAATAAGTGGTAACCGATAGTTTTGTGATAGGATAATTTGTAACGAGCAACAAGTAAGAAAAGTAAATAAAGTGCAGCAAGGTGGCCCAATCCTTTTGTAGCAAAGGACAAGCCTGGACAAACTCTTATATGATGTAAAGCGTTCCCGAGGACACTTGGGAATATCGTCAAGCTAGTTTTCATCACGCTCATATGATTCGCGTTCGATACTTTGATAATTTGGTATGTGGGTGGACCGGTGCTTGGGTGCTGCCCTTACTTGGACAAGCATCCCACTTATGATTAACCTCTATTACAAGCATCCGCAAATACAACAAAAGTATTAAGGTAAACCTAACCATAGCATGGAACATATGGATCCAAATCAGCCCCTTACGAAGCAACGCATAAACTAGGGTTTAAGCTTCTGTCACTCTAGCAACCCATTATCTACTTATTACTTCCCAATGCTTTCCTCTAGGCCCAAACAATGGTGAAGTGTCATGTAGTCGACGTTCACATAACACCACTAGAGGAGAGACAACATACATCTCATCAAAATATCGAACGAATACCAAATTCACATGACTACTAATAGCAAGACTTCTCCCATGTCCTCGGGAACAAAAGTAACTACTCACAAAGCATAAACATGTTCATAATCAGAGGGGTATTAATGTGCATATAGGATCTGAACAAATGATCTTCCACCAATTAAACCAACTAGCATCAACTACAAGGAGTAATTAACACTACTAGCAACCTACTAGCACCAATCTCGGACTTGGAGACAAGAATTGGAGACAAGAGATGAAGTAGGGTTTTGAGATGAGATGGTGCTGATGAAGATGTTGATGGAGATTGCCCTCTCCCGATGAGAGGAGCGTCGGTGATGACGATGGAGATGATTTCCCCCTCCGGGAGGGAAGTTTTTCCGGCAGAACAGCCCCACCAGAACCCTAGATTGGTGTAACGCCCTCGATGCGGCTATAGCTCCCACGTGTCGAGGCACGACTTAGAGACATAACCGCATTGAAAGCAATGTCGCAAGTCAGCAATCATCACAACATCCCATGTAATATATATAATAAAAGGGGAGATACATAGTTGGCTTACACTCGCCACGTCACATCAGAGTACATAAATAACATCCATCATACAAACACTCATGGCCCGACTACGGCGCCAAAATAGAAGAAAACCCAACATGCGACAAGGCCCTGAATCAAACCCCAACTAGGCACCACTACTGATCATCGGGAAAGGAAACATAATAACGCTGAGAGTCCTCGTCGAACTCCCACTTGAGCTCGTACTCGTCACCTGGAGGGGAATCACCTGGACCTGCATCTGGAGTTATAGTATCTGTGAGCCACAGGGACTCGGCAATCTCGCACCCTCGCGATCAAGACTATTTAAGCTTATAGGAAGGGTAAGGCAATTATGTGTGGAGCTGCAGCAAGCGACTAGCATATATGGTGGCTATCTTATTCGCAAAAGAGAGCGAGAAGAGGAGGCAAAGCGCGAGCGAGAAGCTAGAAGGCAACCTGCGCAAACATTACTCCAACACCGTGTCCACTTCCCGGACTCCGCCGAGAAGAGGCCATCACGGTAACACACTCAGTTGATTCATTTTAATTAATTAGGGTTCAAGTTATCTACAACCGGACATTAACAAATTCCCATCTGCCCATAACCGCGGGCACGGCTTTCGAAAGTTCAATCCCTGCAGGGGGTCCCAACTTAGCCCATGACAAGCTCTCACGGTCAACGAAGGAATAGACCTCCTCCCAAGACGTTCCGATCAGACTCGGTATCTCGGTAACTCAAGACACTTCGACAGGTTAAAACAAGACCAGCAACACCGCCCGAATGTGCCGACAAATCCCGATAGGAGCTGCACATATCTCTTTCTCAGGGCACACTCAGATTGTCTTAGGTACGGGTAGGCCAGCCCAGAGTTGCCCCTGGTGGCCACCGGCAGCTGACAGGTGGACCAACACTCAGAGGAGCACTGGCCCGGGGGGGTAAATAAGATGACCCTTGAGTCTGCAGAACCCAAGGGAAAGAAAAGGCTAGGTGGCGAATGGTAAAACCAAGGTTGGGCATTGCTGGACAAGCTTTAATCAAGGCGAAATATCAAGGGGTTCCCATTATAACCCAACCGCGTAAGGAACGCAAAATCCGGGAACATAACACCGATATGACGGAAACTAGGGCGGCAAGAGTGGAACAAAACACTAGGCGAGAGGCCGAGCCTTCCACCCTTTACCAAGTATATAGATGCATTAAGATAACATGGCAATATAATGATATCCCCAACAAGTAAATAAATGATGTTCCAACAAGGAACGGCCTCCAATCTTCACCTGCAACTAGCAACGCTATAAGAGGGGCTGAGCAAAGCGGTAACATAGCCAATCAACGGTTTGCTAGGACAAGGTGGGTTAGAGGTTTGACATGGCAATTGGGAGGCTGACAAGCAAAAGGTAGGCATCGTAGCATTGGCATAGCAAGAGCGAGCAAACTAGCATAGCAAAGATAGTAGTGATTTCGAGGGTATGATCATCTTGCCTGCACTGTTGTCAGAGTTGACTGGATCCTCACAAGCAAACTCAACGGGCTCCTCGGTAGCGAACTCGTCTCCCGGCTCTACCCAACAAGACAAACAAGCAACAAGGATACAATCAACCACGTGCAAGACCAAGCAATATGATGAAATGATGATATGCTATGCGGGATGCGATGCGGGATGCAAAATACAAGATATGACAGGAAATGCATGAACCTGGCCTCAACTTGGAAAACCAAGTGTGCCACTGGATAGAGGGGATGAAATCGCTTGAAAACGGTATAAAGATCATTGGAATCGGAGTTACGGTTTGGAAATGGCAAGCGATTTAAGAATGACACCGGTCTGCGATTTACAGCAAGTAGGCATCTAAATGCAACGAAATGAACATGCTACAGCCACCAAACATGACAACAAAATACATGGCAGGGATGCACACAAGATGCTTAACAAAAGACTAGCACTGAGCCACGGCCAATTCATCCATTATGAGGTCCAAACAAGCATGGCAAAAACGCAAATGCAAAACAGATTCCAGACTTGGTGAAATTAACACTAGTCTGAAATTTCAGATCACGAAGCCCTCTTCGGAGCAGCAAAACAACATGATACATGACCTACTTAAGACAAGTAAGAACATGGCATGGAGCTACTCAAAAAGCTTAACGAAAGACCCAAAGTGACCTGAGGCCAAAAGGGATCACAAAATATAATAACGGGCACACGAACATAGCTAAAACACAATCAGTTTTCAGACTTGGTGAAAACTGAGACATGCTGAAATATAACTCACGAAGGCATGTAAACGAGCTCGATGCACTCACTACGGTGCAAGTCATGGCAAGGCAAGCATACATCCATTAAGAAGGCACAAAATACTAGCTAGTCATGGCAATATCAATGGCATGGCATGCACGCATCAACTACAATAGCATCGGCAAAATCGCAAACGAGTTGACGATCTTCCCAGATTCACAACGAAGAAAAAGTAGAGCTTGATTGACTCAAGCTTGGGTGTTCCATAATTGCAAACAAAGACATGGATAGATAGAGCATAACATTATTAACAAAACTCCTTTACTGATCATCCTCAAAAGAGGCACGGATCACTAGGAAACAAGCTGAACATATGGCATCATGAACTAAATAATCTCAGACTTAGTGAAAACTACTAAGTCTCTGAAAACAGATTTCCCGGGTGCCTCACTTTGCAAGCTTGCACAAGTCACCACACACATCCTAAAAATGGATGAGTTGCACCTCTGGAAAGAAGACAAAATTCTTAACAAAACATATGAAGGACTCACAGGCATAGCATGCACACAATAATCATGGCAAAAATGACAAAAGTCTAAGATGAACTAGCAGATCTGACAATTAACTCACGAAGCCTCCTTCTAACAGCATTTTGGGCATTAAGATGAGCTCAAATGAAAATGATGCAATGGAATTAAATGATGTACTCGTCGAGGCGAACATTTTGATATACTATATGCATGAATCGGAGCTACGGAAGCAAAGTTACGGGTCCTCGAACAGGAGCATATGAGCTAAAAATTCTGGGACTTTGTGAAAAAAATGACCTAGGGTTAGGAAAAAATCAGATCTAAGATCCGGGCCGGAACACTGTAGCGGCGGCGCGATTACCAATGACGACCGTCGCCGGAGAAGAAACGGACGGCGGGGCGAGGTCGCCGGACCGGCTGGACGGCGCCGGCGTCGGGGAGGAGGCGGGGCTCGCCGGAGCAACGAGGAGGCGGCGGGCGGCGGTGTTCCGGCGGGCTCGGACGCGGCGGCGTCGGTGTCGGCCGCCGGAGTCGGCGACGTGGGCGGCGGGCACCGCGGCGACCCGGGGCGGCGGCCGGCTAGGAGGGAGGCGGCGGCGGTGGTCCGGCTCGGGGAGGAGAAGGGCGGCGGGCGGCGCTCCTCCTCTGGGCCGCGGGGGCTCTACGCGGGCCGGGCGGGCCGCGGCGGCGGCGGCGGCCGGCTGCCACGTGGCGCCCCGCGAGTGGCTGCGGGCGGCGGCGGGTGCGATCCGGACGTTGTCCGGCCTGGCGCGGACACGTCCGGCGGCGGCGGGAGAGAATTTTAGGGTTTCGGGGAGAGGGAGAGATCCGAAAATGGAGGGGTGTATATATAGGCATAGAGGGAGCTAGGAGAGTCCAAATGAGGTGCGGTTTTCGGCCACGCGATCGTGATCGAACGCTCTAGGACATGGAGCAGAGTTTGGTGGGTTTTGGGCCAAAATGGAGGGGTGTTGGGCTGCAACACACACGAGGCCTTTTCGGTCCCTCGGTTAACCGTTGGAGTATCAAACGAAGTCCAAATGATACGAAACTTGACAGGCAGTCTACCGGTAGTAACCCAAGGCTGCTTGGCAAGTCTCGGTCCAATCCGGAAATTTTTAAACCCCAAACACGAAAGAAAGCTAGAAATGACCACCGGAGGAGAACGAAGCACCGGAATGCAAAACGGACAACGGGGAAAAAGCTCGGATGCATGAGATGAACACGTATGCAAATGCAATGCACATGATGACATGATATGAGATGCATGAAAAAGAAAACAACACACGGAGACAAAGACCCGAACCCGAGAAATAAATATAACTTAATGCCGGAAACGGCAAGAGTTGGAGTACAAATAGGGAAAGTTACATCTGGGGTGTTACAACACTCCACCACTACGAAAAGATCTCGTCCCGAGATCTAGGACTGAAAGAACTCCGGGTACTCAGAACGGAGGTGATCCTCGCATTCCCAGGTAGCTTCATGGTCGGAATGGTGTGACCACTTGACTTTAAGAAATTTGATTGACTTGTTGCGAGTCTTGCGTTCAGTCTCTTCGAGAATAGCAACTGGGTGCTCACGATAAGAAAGATCTTCTTGGAGCTCAATGTGCTCGAAGTTGACGGTGCGGTCAGGAGTCTTGAAGCACTTTCAAAGCTGAGAGACATGGAACACGTCATGAACATTTGCAAAGTTTGAAGGAAGCTCGAGTTGATAGGCGAGGTCGCCTCTCTTGCTGACAATCTTGAAAGGTCCCACGTATCTAGGGGCAAGCTTCCCTTTGATACCGAAGCGACGAGTACCTTTCATAGGAGAGACACGGAGGTAAACATGATCTCCGATCTCGAAAGCCAAATCACGGTGCTTACTATCATAGTAGCTCTTCTGTCGGGATTGGGCTGCTTTGAGGTTATCACGAATGACTTTGCACATTTCTTCTGCTTCTGTGATTAAGTCATTACCCAGCAGCTGACGTTCACCGGTTTCAGACCAGTTGAGAGGGGTACGGCACTTCCTGCCATACAGAATTTCAAAAGGGGCCTTGCCCGAACTTGCTTGAAAACTGTTGTTGTATGAGAATTCAGCATAAGGAAGACAATCCTCCCACTTCATGCCGAAGGAGATCACACAAGCCCTGAGCATATCTTCAAGAATCTGGTTGACACGCTCGACTTGACCGCTTGTTTGAGGATGGAAAGCAGTGCTGAAGCGGATGTTAGTGCCCATGGCCTTCTGAAAAGAATCCCAAAACTTCGAGGTAAAGATGCTGCCACGGTCTGAAGAGATCACTTGAGGAATACCGTGCAGAGAGACAATGCGAGAGGTATAGAGTTCCGCCAATTGAGCTGCAGTGATCGACTCTTTGATAGGCAGAAAGTGAGCCACTTTGGTGAGCTTGTCGATGACAACGAATATAGCATCATTGCCACGCTTGGACTTTGGAAACCCAGTCACGAAGTCCATTTCAATGTGGTCAAACTTCCATTCTGGAATGGCAAGAGGTTGGAGGAGACCTGCTGGCCTTTGGTGTTCTGCCTTCACTCTTCTGCAGACATCACATTCATTCACGAATTGAGCGATCTCGCGCTTCATTCGAGTCCACCAATAAGCTTGCTTGAGGTCCTGATACATCTTCGTGCTCCCAGGGTGGATGGAGAGGAGAGAATTGTGAGCCTCGTTCATGATCACTTTACGAAGTTCACCTTTGGGCACAACAATACGATCCTCGAAGAAGAGAGTGTCCTTGTCATCAAGGCGGTAGCACTTGTACTTGGACTGACTCTTGGCAATCCCAATCTTCACCTTTTTCACCATAGCATCAAGAAGCTGGGCTTGGCGAATCTGGTCTTCTAAGGTAGGAGAGACTTGAAGGTTGGCGAGGAAACCTTGAGGAACAACTTGCAGATTAAGTTTGCGGAAAGCTTCACAAAGCTCGGGTTGATAAGGCTTGAGAATCAGACTGTTGCAGTAAGCCTTTCTGCTCAAAGCGTCAGCAATCACATTGGCCTTGCCTGGAGTATACTCGATACTCGGATTATACTCTTGAATCATTTCGACCCATCGAGTTTGCCTGAGGTTGAGATTAGGCTGAGTGAAGATGTACTTGAGACTCTTGTGATCAGTGAAAATGTCCACTTTTCTTCCCAATAGAAGATGTCTCCAAGTCAACAGAGCATGCACAACTGCCGCCAACTCGAGATCATGAGTGGGGTAGTTCTTCTCATTAGGCTTCAACTGGCGAGATGTATAAGCAACAACTTTCTTCTCTTGCATCAATACTGCGCCAAGACCTTGGAGAGAGGCATCACAAAAGACCTCGTACGGCTTGGATTCATCAGGCGGAGTCAGAACTGGAGCAGTGATCAACTTCTCTTTCAAAGTGTTGAAAGCAATATCACACTCCGGAGACCAAACGTACTTGACGTGCTTCTGAAGAAGATTAGAGAGAGGCTTCGCAATCTTGGAAAAGTTTTCAACGAATCTTCGGCAATAGCTTGCGAGACCGAGAAAACTACGGAGTTGCTTCACGTTCTGAGGAGGTTCCCAATTCACAATTGCAGACACCTTCTCAGGATTCACGGAAATGCCCTTGGCAGAGATGATATGACCAAGATAAAGAACCTCATCGAGCCAAAATTCACACTTGGAGAACTTGGCGTAGAACTGATGTTCCCTGAGCTTATCGAGAACCAAACGCAAGTGCTTGGCATGATCTTCCTTGTTCTTGGAGAAAACCAGAATGTCGTCGAGATAGACCAAAACGAAGTCATTGGTGTAGGCGTTGAAGATGAAGTTCATCATGCGAGAGAACGTCGGAGGAGCGTTGGCGAGGCCAAAAGACATGACAGTGTATTCATATGAACCAAAGCTTGTTCTGAATGCTGTCTTGGGAATATCTTCTTCACGAATGCGAATCTGGTGATAACCCATACGGAGATCAAGCTTGGAGAATACTTGAGCACCTTTGAGTTGTTCGAACAGCTCATTGATGTTGGGAAGTGGGTATTTGTTCTTGATGGTCTTCTTGTTCACCGGACGGTAATCAACACAAAGTCGGTCCGTTCCATCCTTCTTCTTCACAAAAAGAACACCACAACCCCACGGAGAAGAACTAGGCCGGATGAGACCCATTCTTTCTTGCTCATCGAGTTGCTTCTTCAGCTCCTTCAACTCTTCAGGTCCGAGCTTGTAAGGACGTTTGCACACAGGTTCCGTGCCAGGCTCAAGTTCAATAACGAATTCAACTGGCCGGTGCGGAGGCATTCCTGGGAGCTCTTCTGGAAAGACGTCTTGATATTCGCAAACGACTGGAATTTGCGAGATGGCATCCAATTCACCCTTCTCATTGAGAGAAAACAGACGAATAGTATTATCCCGAGCGGCAAAGACAATTACATCCTCAGACGAATGAGTCAATTGAATCTGCCTGGCTGCACAATCAAGCTGAGCCTTGTGCTTAGAAAGCCAATCCATTCCGAGAATAAGATCAATATCCGAGTCACCAAGAACCGTTGGAGAAGATAGAAACTTGTAGTCACCCAAAGTAATAGTAACATCCGGAGCAATGGAGTTAGCCTGCATGCGCTTACCGGGAGAGACAACTGCTAAAGGACTAGGCAAAATTTGCAAAGGCAACCCATGCTTAGATGAAAACGGTCTCGAGATGAAACAATGCGATGCACCCGTGTCAAAAAGAACTTTTGCAGGAATATCATTAACAGGAAGGTTACCCATGATCACATCTGACGAGTCCTCTGCCTGAGCTGCATTCATCAAATTGACCTTGGCATGCTTGGGATTATGCTTGACCACAGCTGTACTTGCCGATCTCACAGGAGGAGGAGGAGGAAGACGCCTCTGATTGAAACACTTGTTGGCATAGTGACCCTTCTGTTGGCACTTGTTGCACATGACCTCTGAAAGCGGACGGTGATACGGAGCACTCGATCTTGGAGGTTGAGACGAAGTCTTGTTCTGAAAGCCAGGGTTGGGTGGGTGGGAAGAACCACTGCCACCTTTGCTCTTCTGCTGATACGGCTGACGGAACAGAGGAGGAGGAAGCCAAAACTTCTGCTGCTTGGCCACTTGAGTAGAGGAAGAAGGAGTAACATCTCTGACTCGCTTCCTAGAAGCATCACACCTCAACTGAGCAGCCTCTTGCTTCAGTGCCATGTTGTAGAACTCATCGTATCTCAAGGGCTCAAAGAGAACAAGAGCGAGCTGAATATCTTCTCTGAGACCACCCCTGAACTGGTATATCATGCTCTTCTCATCAGGCACGTCCTGCTTGGCAAAGCGGGCAAGCTTCTGGAACAACTTGTTGTAGTCATAGACAGACAAAGAGCCTTGCTTCAGATTGCGGAATTCCTCACGCTTGCTTTCAACCACGCTCTGCGGAATATGATGAGCTCGGAAATCTCGACGGAAATCATCCCAAGTGATAACACGTCCACCTCTGGAATCCTTGTACTGCTGGAACCATTCTGCAGCTTGATCTTTGAGTTGGAAGGAAGCGAACTTGACAAAGTCCTCAGGCCTGACGTTACTGCACTCGAAATGCTTACACAGATCCACAAGCCAATCGTCAGCATCGGTTGCCTCAACACAATTGCTAAAAGTCTTTGGCCCGTTAGCAAGGAACTGGTTGAGTGTAGCAAAGTGACTCTGATTGCTGCCTTGATTCCCTTGACTGCCTTGATTGCGCTCTTGGAGAATTTGCATGATCAGCTGTGTGTTTGCATTGGTTGCGGCCATCACAGCTTGCCATGCCTCTGGAGGAGGTGGAGGTGGTGGCGGATCTTGATTCTGGTTCTGACTGGTGCTCTTAGTGGGAGCCATCCTGAAGAGGTTGACCACCTTTAGCACATAGACAGATAAATATTGAAGCTGAATCCAATGGAATGAAAATTGCAACATATAGTCTTCACATCCGAACAAAATGAACGAATGCATTCCTCTTCAAATGGTCACATATCCATAAATTGAGAAGCCACGTAGAATTAAGGTAGAGAAATAAATCAACAAGGTATGGATCAAGAACGAATAATCGGTAAGAAATCCCAATCTCAAACCAATATCCGTGGAAGAAGAACTAGAGCTACTAGAATTACCACCTATGAAACTCCCGAACTTTTCCGGTTATGCAATCAGGTTTTGGGGATATAGGGGAAGCATAATATCTCACCCAAACTAGCAAATCATGCATCCAGCTGTATCCATCCTTCAACACATAACCAAGAAAACTTCGGAAACCATCTACCTCAACCTTTGAAAAGCATCCGTTATACAAGTTATGGCGATACTCCGAACTCCCGCCCCAGTACTGGGTGGCGTCGAGGTTATCTCACCAACGAACTGCATAAAAGAGATTTTCGATGTCGGCGAACATATCTCAAGTATTCCAGAATTGCAATGATAAAATTATGATGACAACCCCTCAGAGCTCAACTCCCCGGGACACTTCCACTAAACCCCTGACAGGAGGCACCAAGACAATGTTCTCATCATAAGCCATCAGAACGATTCCAAGATACTCGCGTGATCCTAAAATTTTTTTAGTGAAATTTGAGAAGAGAAGAGTCAAAACTCTACGTCAGGATGCCTTACCAGAGCGATGAGGAGACTGGGAAGTAAAAAGAATTCCTAAACTCTCCGATATATAATTCCTAAATGACTCAAAACATTTTTCTAGACACAACTCGGCTGCTAAAAACGATCAAGCAATGCGGCTCCTAAGGTCGGGGAAGGCTCTGGTTACCAACTTGTAACGCCCTCGATGCGGCTATAGCTCCCACGTGTCGAGGCACAACTTAGAGACATAACCGCATTGAAAGCAATGTCGCAAGTTAGGCAATCATCACAACATCCCATGTAATATATATAATAAAAGGGGAGATACATAGTTGGCTTACACTCGCCACGTCACATCAGAGTACATAAATAACATCCATCATACAAACACTCATGGCCCGACTACGGCGCCAAAATAGAAGAAAACCCAACATGCGACAAGGCCCTGAATCAAACCCCAACTAGGCACCACTACTGATCATCGGGAAAGGAAACATAATAACGCTGAGAGTCCTCGTCGAACTCCCACTTGAGCTCGTACTCATCACCTGGAGCGGAATCACCTGGACCTGCATCTGGAGTTATAGTATCTGTGAGCCACAGGGACTCAGCAATCTCGCACCCTCGCGATCAAGACTATTTAAGCTTATAGGAAGGGTAAGGCAATTATGTGTGGAGCTGCAGCAAGCGACTAGCATATATGGTGGCTATCTTATTCGCAAAAGAGAGCGAGAAGAGGAGGCAAAGCGCGAGCGAGAAGCTAGAAGGCAACCTGCGCAAACATTACTCCAACACCGTGTCCACTTCCCGGACTCCGCCGAGAAGAGGCCATCACGGTAACACACTCAGTTGATTCATTTTAATTAATTAGGGTTCAAGTTATCTACAACCGGACATTAACAAATTCCCATCTGCCCATAACCGCGGGCACGGCTTTCGAAAGTTCAATCCCTGCAGGGGGGTCCCAACTTAGCCCATGACAAGCTCTCACGGTCAACGAAGGAATAGACCTCCTCCCAAGACGTTCCGATCAGACTCGGTATCTCGGTAACTCAAGACACTTCGACAGGTTAAAACAAGACCAGCAACACCGCCCGAATGTGCCGACAAATCCCGATAGGAGCTGCACATATCTCTTTCTCAGGGCACACTCAGATTGTCTTAGGTACGGGTAGGCCAGCCCAGAGTTGCCCCTGGTGGCCACCGGCAGCTGACAGGTGGACCAACACTCAGAGGAGCACTGGCCCGGGGGGGGGTAAATAAGATGACCCTTGAGTCTGCAGAACCCAAGGGAAAGAAAAGGCTAGGTGGCGAATGGTAAAACCAAGGTTGGGCATTGCTGGACAAGCTTTAATCAAGGCGAAATATCAAGGGGTTCCCATTATAACCCAACCGCGTAAGGAACGCAAAATCCGGGAACATAACACCGATATGACGGAAACTAGGGCGGCAAGAGTGGAACAAAACACTAGGCGAGAGGCCGAGCCTTCCACCCTTTACCAAGTATATAGATGCATTAAGATAACATGGCAATATAATGATATCCCAACAAGTAAATAAATGATGTTCCAACAAGGAACGGCCTCCAATCTTCACCTGCAACTAGCAACGCTATAAGAGGGGCTGAGCAAAGCGGTAACATAGCCAATCAACGGTTTGCTAGGACAAGGTGGGTTAGAGGTTTGACATGGCAATTGGGAGGCTGACAAGCAAAAGGTAGGCATCGTAGCATTGGCATAGCAAGAGCGAGCAAACTAGCATAGCAAAGATAGTAGTGATTTCGAGGGTATGATCATCTTGCCTGCACAGTTGTCAGAGTTGACTGGATCCTCACAAGTAAACTCAACGGGCTCCTCGGTAGTGAACTCGTCTCCCAGCTCTACCCAAACAAGACAAACAAGCAACAAGGATACAATCAACCACGTGCAAGACCAAGCAATATGATGAAATGATGATATGCTATGCGGGATGCGATGCGGGATGCAAAATGCAAGATATGACAGGAAATGCATGAACCTGGCCTCAACTTGGAAACCAAGTGTGCCACTGGAAAGATGAGATGAAATCGCTTGAAAACGATATAAAGATCATCGGAATCGGAGTTACGGTTTGGAAATGGCAAGCGATTTAAGAATGACACCGGTCTGCGATTTACAGCAAGTAGGCATCTAAATGCAACGAAATGAACATGCTACAGCCACCAAACATGACAACAAAATACATGGCAGGGATGCACACAAGATGCTTAACAAAAGACTAGCACTGAGCCACGGCCAAATCATCCATTAACAGGTTCAAACAAGCATGGCAAAAACGCAAATGGCAAACAGATCTCAGACTTAGTGAAATTAACACTTGTCTGGAATTTCAGATCATATAGCCCTCTTCGGAGCAACAAAACAACATGCTACAGGACCTGAACATGGCAAAGAAAGACATGGCATGGAGCTACTCAACAGCTTAACAAAAGTCCCTTAGTGACCTTGAGCCAAAAGGGATCACAAATATACTAACAAGCACACGAACATAGCAAAAACATAATCAGTTTTCAGACTTAGTGAAAACTGGGACATGCTGAAACATAACTCACGAAGGCATGTTTACGAGCTCGATGCACTCACCACGGTGCAAGTCATGGCAAGACAAGCATACATCCATCAAGAAGGCACAAAATGCAAGCTAGACATGGCAAGAACAATGGCATAGCATGCACGGATCAACTACAATAACATCGGCAAAATCGCAAACAAGTTGACGATCTGCCCAGATTCACAACGAAGCAAAAGTAGAGCTCGATTGACTCAAGCTAGGGTGCTCCATAATTGCAAACAAAGACATGGATGGATAGAGCACTAACATGATTAACAAAACTCCTTACTGATCATCCTCAAAAGAGGCACGGATCACTAGGAAACAAGCATGAACATATGGCATCATGAACTAAACAATCCCAGGACTTAGTGAAAACTACTAAGTCCCTGAAAACAGAATTACCAGGTGCCTCACTTTGCAAGCTTGCACAAGTCACCACACACATCCTAAAAATACATGGGTTGCACCTCTGGAAAGATGACAAAACCCTTAACAAAACATATGAAGACTCACAGGGCATATCATGCACACAATAATCATGGCAAAAATGACAAAAGTCTAAATGAACTAGCAGATCTGACAATTAACTCAAGTAGCCTCCTTCTAACAGCATTTCGGGCATCAAGATGAACTCAAATGAAAATGATGCAATGGAATGAAATGATGTACTCGTCGAGACGAACATTTTGATATACTATATGCATGAATCGGAGCTACGGAAGCAAAGTTACGGGTCATCGAACAGGAGCATATGAGCTAAAAATTCTGGGACAGTGAAAAAAAACGACCTAGGGTTAGGGAAAAAATCAGATCTGAGATCTAGGCCGGAACACTGTAGCGGCGGTGCAATTCCCGATGACGACCATCGCTGGAGAAGAAACGGACGGCGGGGCGAGGTCGCCGGACCGGCTGGACGGCGCCGGCGTCGGGGAGGAGGCGGGGCTTGCCGGAGCAACGAGGAGGCGGCGGGCGGCGGTGTTCCGGCGGGCTCGGATGCGGCGGCGGCGGTGTCGGCCGCCGGAGTCGGCGACGTGGGCGGCGGGCACCGTGGCGACCCGGGGCGGCGGCCGGCTAGGAGGGAGGCGGCGGCGGTGGTCCGGCTCGGGGAGGAGAAGGGCGGCGGGCGACGCTCCTCCTCTGGGCCGCGGGGGCTCTATGCGGGCCGGGCGGGCCGCGGCGGCGGCGGCGGCCGGCTGCCACGTGGTGCCCCGCGAGTGGCTGCGGGCGGCGGCGGGTGCGATCCGGATGTTGTCCGAACTGGTTCTGACACGTCCGGCGGCGGCGGGAGAGAATTTTAGGGTTTCGGGGAGAGGGAGAGTTCCGAAAATGGAGGGGTGTATATATAGGCATAGAGGGAGCTAGGAGAGTCAAAATGAGGTGCGGTTTTCGTCCACGCGATCGTGATCGAACGCTCTAGGACATGGAGAAGAGTTTGGTGGGTTTTGGGCCAAATTGAAGGGGTGTTGGGCTGCAACACACACGAGGCCTTTTCGGTCCCTCGGTTAGCCGTTGGTGTATCAAACGAAGTCCAAATGATACTAAACTTGACAGGCGGTCTACCGGTAGTAACCCAAGGCCGCTTGGCAAGTCTTGGTCCAATCCGGAAATGTTTAAACCCCAAACACGAAAGAAATCTAGAAATGACCGCCGGAGGAGAACGAAGCACCGGAATGCAAAACGGACAACAGGGAAAAAGCTCGGATGCATGAGATGAACATGTATGCAAATGCAATGCACATGATGACATGATATGAGATGCATGAAAAAGAAAACAACACACGGAGACAAAGACCCGAACCCGAGAAATAAATATAACTTAACACCGGAAACGGCAAGAGTTGGAGTACAAATAGGGAAAGTTACATCCGGGGAGTTACAATTGGCTCCGCCAAGGTTCCGCCTTGTGGTGGAGGAGTTTCGTCCGAGAAGATGACTTATGAATTTTTTTCCCATCGAAAGAGTCCATATAGCAGAAGATGGTCACCGGAGGGCCACCAGGGGGCCCACGAGGTAGGGGGGCGGCAGGGGGGTAGGGCGCGCCCCCCACCCTCGTGGGCACGGTGTGGCCCTCCTGGTGAAGTTCTTGCGCTCAATGTTTTTTATATATTTGGAAAACATCATCCGTGAAGTTTCAGGACTTTTGGAGCTGTGCAGAATAGGTCTCTAATATTTGCTCCTTTTCCAGCCAGAATCCCAGCTACCGACATTCTCCCTCTTTATGTAAACCTTTTAAAATAAGAGAGAATAGGCATAAGTATTGTGACATAATGTGTAATAATAGCCCATAATGCAATAAATATTGATATAAAAGCATGATGCAAAATGGACGTATCAACTCCCCCAAGCTTAGACCTCGCTTGTCCTCAAGCGAAAAGCCGAAATCGAAAAATATGTCCGCATGTTTAGAGATGAAGGTGTCGATAAGAATAAAATACGGACATGAGGGCATCATGATCATTCTTAGAGCAGCAACTTATATAATTCTTGTCATATGATATCTTATGCTAGAGTAATAATTCAATCACAATATCAAGTATGAATCGTAAACTTCATTGAAAACTAACAAACTATAATCTCAGTCATTGAAGCAATTGCAATTCATCATAACATAGGAAAGAGTCAATGTATAAGAGCTTTTCAGCAAGTCCACATACTCAACTATCATATAATATTTCACAATTGCTGACACTCATGCAATACTTATGGGTATGGAGTTTTAATTGGACAGAGAGAAAGATAGGAGCTTATAGTTTTTCCTCCCAATGTTTTACCTCAAGGGTAATGTCAACAGTAATAGTTCATGAAAACCCACATCCAATTAGCCATATATACCAGGATCTTTCCAACATATTGTGCTTGCCAAAGGATAGAATGTAAAAAGGAAGGGTGAAGATCACCTTGACTCTTTTGCAGTATAGGAGATAAAAGTAAAAGATAGGCCCTTCGAAGAGGGAAGCAGAGGTTATCATGCACTTTTATGGTTGGATGCACAAAATCCTAATGCGAAAGAATGTCACTTTATATTGCCACTTGTGATATGGACCTTTATTATGCAGTCTGTCGCTTTTATTACTTCCATATCACACGATTGTATAAAGCTTATTTCTTCCACACCAATCAATCATACATATTTAGACAACAATTTTTATTGCTTGCACCGATGACAACTTACTTGACGGATCTTACTCAATCCATAGGTAGGTATGGTGGACTCTCATGGCAAAACTGGTTTAAGGGTGTTTGGAAGCACAAGTAGTATCTCTACTTGGTGCAATGAATTTGGCTAGCATGAGGGGGAAAGGCAAGCTCAAAATGTTGGAGGATCCAAGACAATATAATTTATCTCAGATGTAAGAAAACATAACCCATTATGTTGTCTTCCTTGTCCAATGTCAACTCTTTAACATGTCATATTTTAATGAGTGCTCACAATCATAAAAGATGTCCAAGATAGTATATTTATACGTGAAGACCTCTCTTTCTTTATTACTTCCTATTAATTGCAACGATGACCAAAACTATGTTTGTCAACCCTCACAATCATACTCTTTCTATGTGAGCTCATTACTCTCCATAAGAGTCACATGATCTCTTTGTTTCTTTTTATTTCTTTCTCTTTTCTTTTATTCACTTGGGATCATGGCAAAAATAATCAAGCCCTTGACTCAACACTAATCTTTATTATATAGCTCATGGACTCGATTACATAGAAGGATAATAAAGCAAAACTCACAACTAGATCATACTAAGAACTTTTATTCTACTAGATCAAGATATTACCAAAAGGATCGAACTAAGAAAAACGGTAAAGATAAAAGTTATGGTGATACGATACCAGGGCACTCCCCCAAGCTTGGCAGTTGCCAAGTGGAGTGCCCATACTAGATACTCAATCCTTCTTTGTTGAAGGAGATGGTGGTGATTTTGTTGATGGCGTATGCTTGTTCCTTAATTTGCGTTTGAGGACAGAATTTTGGTCCCTTAGGTCCTCAATATCCTGCTCCAAGCTCAGTATCTTTTTGCATAGTGCCTTCTTGTTCTCCTGCAAGAGGCGAAAAGGGATAAACTCGATCTTAGGTTTCTTTACCCTATTCGGGAGGCTTGACTTTTTGAACTCCACATGCATGTCCCCAGGTTGAGGTAGTGGGACTTCATCTTCATCTCAACTTGTCTCCTCCTTTCCCTTGGGTTCATAGTCCTCTACTTCTTCCGTAGTCCAACCACAGTGCCCCACATCCCCATAGACTTTAGGATCTGCGAGGTAATCAGCCACATAGCTTTCTCCTTCCGAATCCTGGGACGACATGTTGCTCTGTCTACAATAGGACAGCTCAAAACAAAGACAAGAGATATTTGCGTGATACAGGAGTCAAAACCCCAAGGAGGTTATATAATGAATTTTTACCGACCAAAATACGTGTCCTGTAAGAAAACGGAGTCCAGAGAGCACACGAGGTGCCCATGAGGTAGGGGGCGCGCCTAGTAGGGTAGGGCACGCCCTCCACCCTCGTGTCCTTTCCGGACTGCTGCTTAATTTTCTATTTTTCTAAATATTCCAAAACGGAGAAATATTGCCTTAAAAACTATTTTGGAGTCGGTTTACTTACCGTACCACATACCTATTCCTTTTCGGAGTCTGAAACGTTTCGGAAAGTGTCCTTTATGTATTCCTCCGGGGTTACGGTTTCAATAACATTGGTTTCAACATTGATGGGATTACCTGAGATATAGTGTTTGATTCTTTGACCATTCACCACCTTCGGATTTGTGCCTTCAAAGTTGTTGATTTTTATGGCACCGGAACGGTAGAGCTCCTCGATAACGTAAGGGCCTTCCCATTTAGAGAGAAGTTTTCCTGCAAAAAATCTTAAACGAGAGTTGTATAGCAATACATAATCACCTATGTTAAACTCACACTTTTGTATCCTTTTGTCATGCCATCTTTTAACTTTTCTTTAAACAACTTGGCATTTTCGTAGGCTTGGGTTCTCCATTCATCAAGTGAGCTAATATCAAATAACCTCTTCTCACCGGCAAGTTTAAAATCATAATTAAGTTCTTTAATAGCCCAATAAGCCTTGTGTTCTAGTTCGAGAGGTAAGTGACATGCTTTTCCATAGACCATTTTATACGGAGACATACCCATAGGATTTTTATATGCAGTTCTATAGGCCCATAATGCATCATCAAGTTTCTTGGACCAATTCTTTCTAGACCTATTAACAGTCTTTTGCAAAATTAATTTGAGTTCTCTATTACTCAATTCTACTTGACCACTAGACTGAGGGTGATAAGGAGATGCAATTCTATGATTAACATCATATTTAGCAAGCATTTTACGGAAAGCACCATGAATAAAATGTGAACCACCATCAGTCATTAAATATCTAGGGACTCCAAACTTGGAAAAATAACTTCTTTAAGCATTTTAATAGAAGTGTTATGATCAGCACTACTAGTTGGAATAGCTTCTACCCACTTAGTAACGTAATCAACAGCAACTAAAATATGTGTATAACCATTAGAGGAAGGAAAAGGTCCCATATAGTCAAAGCCCCAAACATCAAATGGTTCAATAACAAGTGAATAATTCATAGGCATTTCTTGACGTCTACTAATATTACCAATTCTTTGACATTCATCACAAGATAAGACAAACTTACGGGCATCCTTGAAGAGAGTAGGCCAATAAAAACCAGATTGCAGTACCTTATGTGCAGTTCTATCTCCAGCATGGTGTCCTCCATAAGCTTCGGAGTGACACTTGCGTAGGATCTGTTCCTGTTCATGCTCAGGTACACAACGTCTAATAACACCATCTACTCCTTCTTTATAAAGATGTGGGTCATCCCAAAAGTAATGCCTCAAATCATAGAAGAACTTTTTCTTTTGCTGGTATGTGAAACTAGGTGGTATAAACTTAGCAACAATGTAATTAGCATAATCAGCATACCATGGAGCAGTATGAGAAGTATTTATGACATTTAATTGCTCATCAGGAAAGCTATCATCAATAGGTAGTGGGTCATCAAGCACATTTTCTAACCTAGACAAGTTGTCTGCAACGGGGTTCTCAGCTCCTTTTCTATCAACAATATGTAAATCAAATTCTTGTAGCAAGAGAACCCATCTAATAAGTCTAGGTTTAGCATCTTTCTTTTCCATAAGATATTTAATAGCAGCATGATCAGTGTGAATAGTTACTTTAGAATCAACAATATAAGGTCTAAACTTATCACAAGCAAATACAACTGCTAAGAATTCTTTTTCAGTAGTAGCATAATTTCTTTGAGCATTGTCTAGAGTTTTACTAGCATATTGAATAACATTTAGTTTCTTATCAACTCTTTGTCCTAGAACAGCACCTACAGCATAATCACTAGCATCACACATAATTTCAAAGGGTAAATTCCAATCAGGTGGCTGAACAATAGGTGCAGAGATCAATGCTTTCTTAAGTATTTCAAATGCTTCTACACAATCATCATCAAAGACAAATGGTATATCTTTTTGTAATAAATTAGTCAGAGGCCGAGAGATTTTTGAGAAGTCCTTAATGAACCTCCTATAAAAACCGGCATGACCAAGGAAACTTCTTATACCTTTGATGTCCTTGGGACATGGCATCTTTTCAATAGCATCAACCTTGGCTTTATCAACTTCAATACCTCTTTCAGAAACTTTATGCCCCAAGACAATACCTTCATTAACCATAAAGTGGCACTTTTCCCAATTCAAGACAAGATTAGTTTCTTCACATCTCTGCAAAACTCGATCAAGGTTGCTCAAGCAATCATCAAAAGAAGATCCATAGACGGAAAAGTCGTCCATGAAAACCTCACAAATCTTTTCACAAAAGTCAGAGAATATAGCCATCATGCATCTTTGAAAGGTAGCAGGTGCATTACATAAACCAAAAGGCATACGTCTATAAGCAAAAGTACCAAAAGGGCATGTAAAAGTAGTCTTTGATTGATCTTTGGCTGACACAGGTATTTGAGAGAAACCAGAATAACCATCTAGAAAGCAAAAATGTGTATGTTTGGATAATCTTTCTAGCATTTGATCGATAAAAGGTAAGGGGTAATGATCTTTTTAGTAGCCTTATTTAATTTGCGGAAATCAATTACCATCCTATAACCAGTAATAATTCTTTGAGGAATCAATTCATCTTTATCATTAGGAACAACAGTAATACCTCCCTTCTTAGGGACACAATGGATAGGACTTACCCACTTACTATCAGCAACGGGATAAATTATACCTGCCTCAAGGAGCTTTAGTATCTGCTTTCTTACCACTTCTTTCATTTTAGGATTCAGACGGCGTTGATGATCACGAACTGGTTTAGCATCTTCTTCCAAATTAATTTTATGTTGACATAGAGTGGGACTAATGCCCTTAAGATCATCAAGAGTATACCCAATAGCAGCACGGTGCTTCTTCAGAGTTTTTAATAATCTCTCTTCTTCATGTTCTGAAAGGTTAGCACTAATAATAACAGGGTATATCTTTTTCTCATCAAGATAAGCATATTTAAGAGTATCAGGTAATGTTTAAGCTCAAACACGAGATCACCCTTGGGTGGAGGAGGATCCCCTAGGATTTCAACAGGTAAATTGTTTTTCAGGATAGGTTCATGTTTAAAGAATACTTCATCTAATTCCCTTCTTTCATTCATAAACATATCATTTTCATGGTCTAGCAAATATTGTTCTAAAGGATCACTAGGAGGTACGGCAATAGAAGCAAGACCAATAATTTCATCCTTACTAGGTAATTCTTCTTCACGGTGTTGTCTACTAAATTTAGAAAAATTAAATTCGTGAGTCATATCATCTAAACCGACAGTAAAAACATCCCTTTTGCAATCTATGGTAGCATTAACAGTATTTAAGAAGGGTCTACCAAATATAATGGGACAAAAACTATCTTGTGGGGAACCAAGAAGAATAAAATCAGCAGGATAATAAGTTTTCCCACACAAGACTTCAACATCTCTAACAATTCCCATTGGTGAAATAGTATCTCTATTAGCAAGTTTAATTGTGATATCAATATCTTCTAACTCAGCGGGTGCAATGTCATGCATAGTTTCTTTGTATAAGTCAATAGGTATTGCACTAGCACTAGCACCACCCATATCACACAAGCCATGATAACAATGATCTCCTATTTTAACAGAAATAACAGGCATGCCTACCACAGGTCTAGGTTTATCTGTATCACGGGGTTTAGCAATTCTAGAAGTTTCATTACAGAAATAAATAACATGCCCATCTATATTATCAGACAAGAGATCTTTAACAATAGCAATATTAGGTTCAACTTTAACTTTCTCAGGAGGTGTATATGTTCTAATATTGCTTTTACGAACCACAGTTGAAGCTTTAGCATGATCCTTAATCCTAACAGGGAAAGGCGGTTTCTCAACATAAGAAGTAGGAACAATAGGATCATTATAAGTAATAGTCTTTTCTTCAACTTTAATAGGTGCAGCTACTTTTACTTCTATGGGAGTATGATATTTAAACCACTTCTCCTTGGGGAGATCAACATAAGCAGCAAAAGATTCACAGAAAGAAGCTACTATCTCAGAGTCAAGTCCATATTTAGTGCTAAATTGACAAAAAATATCGGTATCCATAAAAGATTTAACACAATCAAAACTAGGTGTCATACCTGACTCCTTACCATTGTCGAGGTCCCAATCTTCGGAGTTGCGTTTAATTCTTTCCAATAAATCCCATTTGAATTCAATAGTCTTCATCATAAAAGAGCCAGCACAAGAAGTATCAAGCATGGTGCGATTTTTACCAGAAAGTCGAGCATAAATTTTTTGAATAATCATTTCTATTGAGAGCTCATGATTGGGGCATGAATATAACATGGATTTAAGCCTCCCCAAGCTTGAGCGATGCTTTCTCCTTCACGAGGCCAAAAATTATATATATAATTGCGATCACGATGAACAAGATGCATAGGATAAAACTTTTGATGAAATTCCAATTTCAATCGTTTGTAGTTCCAAGAATCCATATCATCACATAGCCTATACCATGTCGATGCATCTCCCCTCAAAGACAAAGGGAAAACCTTCTTCTTAACAACATCTCCGGGTACACCTGCAAGCTTAAATAATCCACAAACTTCATCCACATATATTAGATGCTCATCAGGATGTTTTGTTCCGTCTCCTAAAAAAGGATTAGCTAGCAGTTTTTCTACCATACCCAAAGGAATTTCAAAGAAAGCATTTTCATTTTCAGTAGGTTCAGTAGGTTGAGGAGAAACTCTTTGCTCTACTGGTTGGGGTGAAGATACCCCGAACAAGCCCCTCAGAGGATTACTTTCCATAGTAACAAGTGACAATAAATTTCAGCACACTATATAAATTTTTCCTTACCAAATTCCACCTACCAAAGGCGCTTCACTCCCCGGCAACAGCGCCAGAAAAGAGTCTTGATGACCCACAAGTATAGGGTATCTATCTTAGTCCTTTCGATAAGTAAGAGTGTCGAACCCAACGAGGAGCAGAAGGAAATGACAAGCGGTTTCCAACAAGGTATTCTCTTCAAGTACTGAAATAAGTGGTAACAGATAGTTTTGTGATAGGATAATTTGTAACGAGCAACAAGTAACAAAAGTAAATAAAGTGCAGCAAGGTGGCCCAATCCTTTTGTAGCAAAGGACAAGCCTGGACAAACTCTTATATGATGTAAAGCGCTCCCGAGGACACATGGGAATACCGTCAAGTTAGTTTTCATCACGCTCATATGATTCACGTTCGGTACTTTGATAATTTGGTATGTGGGTGGACCGGTGCTTGGGTGTTGCCCTTACTTGGACAAGCATCCCACTTATGATTAACCTCTATTGCAAGCATCCGCAAATACAATAAAAGTATTAAGGTAAACCTAACCATAGCATGAAACATATGGATCCAAATCAGCCCCTTACGAAGCAATGCATAAACTAGGGTTTAAGCTTCTGTCACTCTAGCAACCTATCATCTAGTTATTACTTCCCAATTACTTCCTCTAGGCCCAAACAATGGTGAAGTGTCATGTAGTCGACGTTCACATAGCACCACTAGAGGAGATACAACATACATCTCATCAAAATATAGAATGAATACCAAATTCACATGACTACTAATAGCAAGACTTCTCCCAAGTCCTTAGGAACAAAAGTTACTACTCACAAAGCATAAACATGTTCATAATTAGAGGGGTATTAATGTGCATATAGGATCTAAACATATGATCTTCCACCAATTAGACCAACTAGCATCAACTACAAGGAGTAATTAACACTACTAGCAACCTACTAGCACCAATCCCGGACTTGGAGACAAGAATTGGATACAAGAGATGAACTAGGGTTTTGAGATGAGATGGTGCTGATGAAGATGTTGATGGAGATTGCCCTCTCCAGATGAGAGGAGCGTTGGTGATGACGATGGCGATGATTTCCCCCTTCGGGAGGGAAGTTTTTCCGGCAGAACAGCCCCGCCAGAACCCTAGATTGGCTCCGCCAAGGTTCCACCTCGTGGCGGCGGAGTTTCGTCTGAGAAGATGGCTTATGATTTTTTCCCATCGAAAGAGTCCATATAGCAGAAGATGGTCACCGGACGGCCACCAGGGGGCCCACGAGGTAGGGGGCGCGCCCAGGGGTGTAGGGCATGCCCCCACCCTCGTGGGCAGGGTGTGGCCTCCCTGATGAAGTTCTTGCGCTCAATGTTTTTTATATATTTGGAAAACATCATCGGTGAAGTTTCAGGACTTTTGGAGCTGTGCAGAATAGGTCTCTAATATTTGCTCCTTTTCCAGCCAGAATCCCAGCTGCTGACATTCTCCCTCTTTATGTAAACCTTGTAAAATAAGAGAGAATAGGCATAAGTATTGTGACATAATGTGTAATAACAGCGCATAATGCAATAAATATTGATATAAAAGCATGATGCAAAATGGATGTATCAAGGTTTTATTCTGTTTGGATTCCGTTTGATATTCCTTTTCTGCGAAACACTGAAATAGGCAAAAAAATAGCAATTTGCACTCGGCCTTGGGTTAGTAGGTTAGTCCCAAAAATAATATAGAAGTGTATAAATAAGCCCATTAACATCCAAAACAGATAATATAATAGCATGGAACAATCAAAAATTATAGATACGTTGGAGATGTATCAAGCATCCCCAAGCTTAATTCCTGCTCGTCCTCGAGTAGGTAAATGATAAAAACAAATTTTTTGATGTGGAATGCTACCTAGCATAATTCTCAATGTAATTTTCTTTATTGTGGCATGAATATTCAGATCCGAAAGATTCAAGACAAAGGTTTAATATTGACATAAAAATAATAATACTTCAAGCATACTAACTAAGCAATCATGTCTTCTCAAAATAACATGGCAAAAGAAAGTTCATCCCTACAAAATCATATAGCTTGGTCATGCTTCATTTTTGTCACACAAGAATTCTCTCATCTTGCACAACGCCGATGACAAGCCAAGCAATTGTTTCATACTTTAGTAATCTCAAACTTTTTTCAACTTTCCCGCAATACATGAGCGTGAGCCATGGATATAGCACTATGGGTGGAATAGAATACTGATATGGGGTTATGTGGAGAACACAAAAAAGGAGAAAATCTCACATCGACGAGGCTAATCAACAGGCCAGGGAGATGCCCATCAATTGATGTCAATGCAAGGAGTACGGATTGCCATGCAACGGATGCACTAGAGCTATAAATGTATAAAAGCTCAATAAAAGAAACTAAGTGGGTGTGCATCCAACTTTCTTGCTCACGGAGACCTAGGGCATTTAAGGAAGCCCATTGTTGGAATATACAAGCCAAGTTCTATAATGAAAAATTCCCACTAGTGTATGAAAGTGACAAAACAAGAGACTATCTATCATAAAGATCATGGTGCTACTTTGAAGCACAAGTGTGGAAAAAAGGATACTAGCATTTCCCTTTTTTTATTTCTTTTCCTCTTTTTCCGTTTTCTTTTTATTGGGCCTTTCTTTTTTCTATTTGGCCTTTCTCTCTTTTTTATTTGGGACAATGCTCTATTAATGATGATCATCACACTTCTCTTTATTTACAACTCAATTATTACAACTCAAGACTAGAACAAAATATGACTCTATATGAATGCCTCCGGCGGTGTACCGGGAAGGGCAATGAATCAAGAGTGACATGTATGAAAAATTATGCATGGTGGGTTTGCCACAAATAAGATGTCAACTACATGATCATGCAAAGCAATATGACAATGATGAAGCGTGTCATAAATGAAACGATGGAATGTTGCATGGCAATATATCTCGGAATGGCCATGGAAATGCCATGATAGGTAGGTATGGTGGCTGTTTTGAGGAAGATATAAGGAGGTTTATGTGTGATAGAGCGTATCATATCATGGGGTTTGGATGCAACGGCGAAGTTTGCACCAACTCTCAAGGTGAGAAAGGGCAATGCACGGTACTGAAGAGGCTAGCAATGATGGAAGGGTGAGAGTGCGTATAATCCATGGACTCAACATTAGTCATAAAGAACTCACATACTTATTGCAAAATCTACTAGTCATCAAAAACCAAGAACTACGCGCATGCTCCTAGGGGGATAGATTGGTAGGAAAAGACCATCGCTCGTCCCCGACCGCCACTCATAAGGAAGACAATCTAAGAACACCTCATGTTTCAAATTTGTTACACAACGGTTACCATACATGCATGCTACGAGACTTGCAAACTTCAACACAAGTATTTCTCAATTTCACAATTACTCGACTAGCACACTCTAATATCACCACCTTTATATCTCAAAAACAATTATCAAGTATCAAACTTCTCATAGTATTCAATGCACGTTTTATGATAGTTTTTATTATACCTATCTTGGATGCCTATCATATTAGGACTAGTTTCATAACCAAAGAAAATTACCATGCTGTTCTAAAGGACTCTAAAAATAATATAAGTGAAGCATGAGAGATCAATAATTTCTATAAAATAAAACCACAACCATTCTCTAAAAGATATAAGTGAAGCACTAGAGCAAAATTATCTAGCTCAAAAGATATAAGTGAAGCACATAGAGTATTCTAATAAATTTCAATTCATGTGTATCTCTCCCAAAAGGAGTGTACAGCAAGGATGATTGTGGTAAACTAAAAATCAAAGACTCAAATCATACAAGACGCTCCAAGCAAAACACATATCATGTGGTGAATAAAAATATAGCCTCAAGTAAAGTTACTGATAGAAGAACAGGAAAGAGGGGATGCCTTCCGGGGCATCCCCAAGCTTAGGATTTTGGTTGTCCTTGGATTTTACCTTGGGGTTCCATGGACATCCCCAAACTTAGGCTCTTTCCACTCCTTTTTCCATAATCCATCAAATCTTTACCCCAAACTTGGAAACTTCACAACACAAAACTTAAACAGAAAATCTAATGAGCTCCATTAGTAAAAGAAAACAAGACACCACTTAAGGTACTGTAATGAACTCATTATTTATTTATACTGGTGTTAAACCTACTGTATTCCAACTTCTCTATGGTTCATAACCTCCGATACTAGCCATAGGTTCATCAAAATAAGCAAACAACACACGAAAAACAGAATCTGTCAAAAACAGAACAGTAGGTACTAATCTGTAGATTTCGAATACTTCTGTAACCCCAAAAATTATAAAATAAATTGATGGACGTGAGTAATTTATCTATTAATCATCTTAAAAAAGAATCAACTTAATCGCACTCTCTAGTAAAAAATGGCAGCAAATCTCGTGAACGCTAAAGTTTCTATTTTTTACAGCAAGATCGCAAAGAGTTTCCCCAAGTCTTCCCAAAGGTTCTACTTGGCACAAACACTAATTAAAAGCATAAAACCACATATAAAAAGATGCTATATGAATTATTTATTACTAAACAGAACCAAAAAGCAAGGAACGAAAATAAAACTGGGTTGCCTCCCAACAAGCGCTATCATTTAACGCCCCTAGCTAGGCATAAAAGCAAGAATATATCTAGGTATTATCATCTTTGGTATGCAATCCATAAGTGGCTCTCATAATATATTCATACGGTAATTTAATTTTCTTTCTAGGAAAGTGTTCCATTCCTTTCCTGAATGGAAATTGGAATCTAATATTCCCTTCCTTCATATCAATAATTGCACCAATCGTTCTAAGGAAAGGCCTACCAAGAATAATAGGACATGTATGATTTCAATCAATATCAAGAACAATGAAATCTATGGGCACATAATTCCTATTTGCAACAATAAGAACATCATTAATCTTTCCCATAGGTTTCTTAATAGTGGAATCCGCAAGGTGCAAATTTAAAGAACAATCATCCAATTCACAGAAACCTAACACATCACACAAAGTTTTTGGAATCATGGTAACGCTAGCACCCAAATCACATAAATAATAACATTCATGACCTTTAATCTTAGTTTTAATATTAGGTTCCAACTCATCATGAAGTTTTCTAGGGATAGAAACTTCCAATTCAAGCTTTTATTCATAAGATTGCATTAAAGCATCAACGATATGTTTAGTAAAAGCTTTATTTTGACTATAAGCATGCGGAGAATTTAACACGGATTGCAACAAGAAATACAATCTATTAAAGAAAATTTATCATACTTAAACTCCTTGAAATACAAAATGGTGGGTTCATTGCTATGTAAAGTTTTGACCTCACCAATCCCACTTTTATTAATTTTTGCATCAAGATCAAAAAACTCCGAATCATTGGGACGCCTTTTAACTAAAGTTGACTCATCTCCAGTCCCATCATTATCAAGATTCATATTGCAAAACAAAGACTTAATAGGGGACACATCAATCACTTTTAGATCTTCATCCTTATTATCATCAAAACTAGAGGAACACGCTTTCATAAAGCAATCTTTTTTAGCACGCATCCTAGCAGTCCTTTCCTTGCACTCATCAATGGAAGCTTTGAGAGACTCATTAATATCATGCTTAGGTGGAATAGATCTAAGTTGCAAAGAATCAACATCAAGAGAAATTCTATCCATGTTCCTAGCCAACTCATCAATCTTAGACAATTTTTCTTCAATCAAGGTATTGAAACTCTTTTGTGAACTAACAAATTCTTTAATATTAGATTCAAAATCAGAGGGCATCTTATTATAACTTCCATAGAATTGTTGTAGGAATTACCATAATTATTAGAGGAATTACTAGGAAATGGCCTAGGATTAAAATTACCTCTATACATGTTATTACCAAAATTGTTCCTACCAACAAAATTCACATCCATAGATTCATTATTATTCTCAATCAAAGTATACAAAGGCATATCATTAGGATCAGAAGAAACACTCTTATTAGTAAACAATTTCATAAGTTCATCCATCTTTCCACTCAAAACATTAATTTCTTCTGTAGCGTGCACCTTTTTACTAGTGGATCTTTCAGTGTGCCATTGAGAATAGTTAACCATAATATTATCTAGGAGTTCAGTAGCTTCTCCTAAAGTGATTTCCATAAAAGTGCCTCCCGCGGCCGAATCTAAAAGATTTATAGAAGCAAAATTCAATCTGGCATAATTTTTTTGTATAATCATCCAAAGATTAAAACCATGTGTGGGGCAATTACGTATCATTAATTTCATCCTCTCCCAAGCTTGTGCAACATGTTCATGATCAAGTTGCTTAAAATTCATAATATCATTTCTAATAGAGATGATCTTAGAGGGAGGAAAATACTTAGAGATAAAAGCTTCTTTGCACTTATTCCATGAATCGATACTGTTTTTAGGCAAAGACGAAAACCAAGTTTTAGCACGATCTCTAAGTGAAAACGGGAATAGCTTCAATTTAACAATATCATTATCCACATCTTTCTTGTTTTGCATATCACACAAATCAACAAAGTTGTTTAGATGGGTAGTGTCATCTTCACTAGGAAGGCCGGAAAATGGATCTTTCATGACAAGATTCAGCAAAGCAGCATTAATTTCACAAGATCCAGCATCGGTAAGAGGAGCAATCGGAGTGCTAATGAAAGCATTATTGTTGGTATAGGAAAAATCACACAATTTTGTATTATCTTGAGCCATCGTGACAAACAATCCAGCACACAAGCACACAAGAGGCAAGCGATAAGAGGCGAATGGAAGAGAGAAGGGCAACGAAAAAGAGAGCGAATAAAACGGCAAGGGTGGAGTCGTGGAGAGGAAAATGAGAGGCAAATGGCAAATAATGTAATGCGAGGGATAAGAGTTTGTGATGGGTACTTTCTATGTCTTAACTTGTGCGTAGATCTCCCTGGCAACAGCGCCAGAAATCCTTCTTTCTACCTCTTGAGCACTGCGTTGGTTTTCCATTGAAGAGGAAAGGGTGATGCAGCAAAGTAGCATAAGTATTTCCCTCAGTTTTTTAGAACGAAGGTATCAATCCAGTAGGAGACTACACGCAAGTCCCTCGTACCTACACAAACAAATGAGAACCTCGCAACCAACGTGATAAAGGGGTTGTCAATCCCTTCACGGTCACTTACGAGAGTGAGATTTGATAGAGATAATAATAATAAGATAAATATTTTTGGTATTTTTATGATATAGATTGAAAGCAAAGATTGCAAAGTAAAATATATTGGAAACTTATATGATGGAAAATAGACCCGGGGGCCATAGGTTTCACTAGTGGCTTCTCTCAAGATAGCATAAGTATTACGGTGGGTAAACAAATTACTGTCGAGCAATTGATGGAAAAGTGCATAATTATGAGAATATCTAGGCATGATCATGTATATAGTCATTGCGTCCACGACAAGTAGACGGAAACAATTCTGCATCTACTACTATTACTCCACACATCGACCGCTATCCAGCATGCATCTAGAGTATTAAGTTCATAAGAACAGAGTAATGCATTAGGCAAGATGACATGATGTAGAGGGATAAACTCAAGCAATATGATATAAACCCCATCTTTTTATCCTCGATGGAAACAATACAATACGTGCCTTGCTGCCCCTGCTATCACTAGGAAAGGACACCGCAAGATTGAACCCAAAGCTAAGCACTTCTCCCATTGCAAGAAAGATCAATCTAGTAGGCCAAACCAAACTGATAATTTGAAGAGACTTGCAAAGATAACCAATCATACATAAAAGATTTCAGATAAGAATCAAATATTGTTCATAGATAAACTTGATCATAAACCCACAATTCATCGGATCTCGACAAACACACCGCAAAAAGAGTTACGTCAAATGCATCTCCAAGAAGATCGAGGAGAACATTGTATTGAGATCCAAAGAGAGAAAAGAAGCCATTTAGCTAATAACTATGGACCCGAAGGTCTGAGGTAAACTACTCACACATCATCGGAGGGGCCATGGAGTTGATGTAGAGGCCCTCCGTGATAGATTCCCCCTCCGGCGGAGCTCTGGAAAAGGTCCCAAGATGGGATCTCTTGGGTACAGAAGGTTGCGGCGGTGGAAATAGGGTTTCGTGGTGCTCCTGGATGTTTTTGGGGTATATGAATATATATAGGAGGAAGAAGTAGGTTAGTGGAGCCGTGAGGGGCCCATGAGGGGGAGGGCGCGCCCAGGGGGTAGGTGCGCCCCCTGCCTCGTGGCCTCCTCGTTGGTTGCTTGACGTCCACTGCAAGTCCACTGGATCACGTTTGTTCCAGAAATAACTCTCCCGAAGGTTTTATTCCGTTTGGATTCCGTTTGATATTCCTTTTCTGCGAGACACTGGAATAGGCAAAAAGTAGCAATTTGCACTAGGCCTTGGGTTAGTAGGTTAGTCCCAAAAATAATATAAAAGTGTATAAATAATCCCATTAACATCCAAAACAGATAATATAATAGCATGGAACAATCAAAAATTATAGATACGCTGGAGACATATCAATGGGCATCTTAGAGGAAACTTATTTGTTTGGCTTGTCAGGGGTCAATATGTAAGCTCGTTTCCATTTCTCCGTTTCCGGATCGAGTCCACGGCACGAGTCCTGCAGTTAGTACAGAGGAAAACATAGCAGCATATGATCTCCTTTAAATGATCTTGGCAAATTTATGCTAAACTAAACATGCATGTAAGTTTCTAGGCGCCAACACTTCGTTTTATTCATAGGGTTTGCGCCTGGCTTTGTACGAAAGGTTACATGCACATTGGCAAGGCTTGTACTAAAGGGTGGCTACCGGGGTAGGGCCCATCAACCGCGCCTTACGGGTAGAACTTGCGAAGATGCTCAATATTCCATGAGTTTTGCACCTTAATGCCATCTTGGGTCTCCAGACAGACTGCGCCGGGTCTGTTGACTCGTGCTACCCGTTAAGGGCCTTCCCACTTCGATGTCAACTTGTTGGAACCCTTAGCGGATTGAACACGCCTATGGACAAGGTCGCCTTCCACGAGGCTCCAGGCATGCACCCCGCGGCTGTGATAGCGGCGCAAGGCTTGCTGATAGCGTGCAACACACATAGAAGCCCGGAGACGATCTTGATCAATGAGCACGACATCGTCATGCCGATGCTGCTATGTGCTCTACTTCGTCGTAGGCAAGTACTCAAGGTGACTCGTATATGAGTTCTGTGGGGAGCACTGCTTCCGCACCATACACTAGGGAGAAGGGAGTCTAGCTGGTAGCTTGATTTGGTGTTGTATGGAGGGACCAAAGAACCACCGGCGGGTCATTGTTCCAGCGTGTGCTGCACTTTTGCAACTTATCAAAAGTCCTTGTCTTGAGCCCATGCAGCACTTCAGCGTTCATCCTCTCAGCTTGTCCATTGCTCCTCGGATGAGCAACAGAGGAAAACAAAACGTTGCTTCTGAGGGTAAGAACATATTGCATGAAGGCGCGGCTTGTGAACTAGGTGCCATTGTTAGTGATTACTTTGGCGGATACTCCAAAATGGCACACCAATCCCATCAAGAACTTGATAGCTGACTGTGCGGTTACCTTCCTCACAGGCTCCACTTCCAGCCACTTTGTAAACTTGTCGATTGCAATGTACAAGAATTCAAAGCCTCCGGTAGCACGGGGGATGGGGCCGAAGATGTCGAGCTGCCAGGCCGAATATGGCCATGATAAAGGAATTGTATGGAGAGCTTGAGCGGGTTGATGGATGTTCTTGGAGTGGAACTGGCAGGCTTCACATCTGGTGACTAGCTCCATCATGTCTTGGAGGGTCGTGGGCCAGTAGAAACCTTGCCGGAAAGCTTTTCCAACTAAGGCCCTTGATCCAATATGGGAGGCGCACATGCCTTTGTGTATTTCTTCCAACAGTTCCTGCCCCTCTTCCTGGCAAATGCACTTCAACTTCACACCATTGGGCCTTCTTCTGTACAATGTATCATTGACAAACTCATACATACTAGCTCTCTAGGTTACTCTTTCAGCTTCTTCTTGCTCTTTGGGAAGTTCTCCTGTTTGGAGGTAGTGGACTATGTGTCGTGCCCAAGTTGGAGCCTGAGGCTCGACAACAAGGACAAGTGGTACCTCTTCATTCATGGCAGCACATATCTCGACCGCAAGAACTTTCAGTTCGGCAGGTGGAGGGGGTGCTGCTCACCAAGCGAACTAGAGTTATCGTCGACAGCTTCTCTATCGGGGACTTCGGGAAGCCCTGCCGAGAGATGCTTGCCGGAGTCAAAATTCCCCCTTTTTCTAGTCATCATTGTCGAGGATACTGAGGGTTGAGTCAGGTGGAGAAGAAAAGTCCCTGGTTCCACATGGAGCTTTTGTGCAGCGCATTTTGACAGTTGATCAGCAATTCTGTTTTCTGCACGGGGCACGTGCTCTGTTTGCAATCCATCAAAATGCTCTTCGAGCTTCCTCACTTCCTGATACTTCTCCAACGTATCTATATTTTTTTATTGTTTCACGCTATTATATTATCTGTTTTGGATGTTTTTTATGCATTAATATGCTATTTTATATTATTTTTGGTACTAACCTATTAACATAAAGCCCAGTGCCAGTTTCTCTTTTTTCCTTGTTTTGAGTTTCGTAGAAAAGGAATATGAAATAGAGTCCAAACGGAATAAAACTGTCATGATGATTTTTCTTGGACCAGAAGACACCCGTAGGACTTGGAGACCAAGTCAGAACACCCATGAGGCGCCGACAAGCCATAGGGGCGCGCCCTAGGGGGGGGCCTGGCTTGTGGCCTCGTCAGGAGTCCACCGACCTACCTCTTCGCCATGAAAATACTTTTTCGCTGCCACAACCTTCTGTTCCTGTGAGATCCCATATTGGGGCCTTTCCCGGCAATCTGTCGGAGGGGGATTTGATCAATGATGGCATCTACATCAACCCTATTGCCCTTCCAATGAAGCATGAGGAGTTTACCTTAGACCTACGGGTCCATAGCTAGTAGCTAGATGGCTTCTTCTCTCTCTCTATGTTCTTCAATACCATGTTCTCCTCGATGTTCTTAGAGATCTATCTGATGTAATCATCTGTTGCGATGTGTTTGTCGAGATCCGATGAATTCTGGATTTATGATCAGATTATCTATGAATATTATTTGAATTTTCTCTGAATTCTTATATGCATGATTTGCTATCTTTGTATTTCTCTTTGAATTACCGATTTGGTTTGGCCAACTAGATTGTTATTTGTTGGAATGGGAGAGGTGCTTAGTTTTGGGTTCAATCTTGCGTGATTTCACCCAGTGACAAAGTAGGGGTAGCAAGACATGTATTGTATTTTTGCCATCAAGGATAAAAAGATGGGTTTTCATCATATTGCTTGAGTTTATCCCTCTACATCATGTCTTCTTACTTAAGGCGTTATTCCATTCTTTATGAACTTAATACTCTAGATGCATGCTGCATAGCGATCGATGTGTGGAGTAATAGTAGTAGATGCAGGCAGGAGTCGGTCTACTTGACACGGATGTGATGCCTATATGCACATTGCCTTGGATATCGTCATTACTTTGCGCTTTTCTATCAATTGCTCGACAGTAATTTGTTCACCCACCGTATTATTTGCCTTCAAGAGAGAAGGCTCTGGTGAAACCTATGGCCCCCGAGTCTATTTTCCATTATATATTTTTAGATCTAAAAACCAAAAAATATCTTGTTGCAATTTATTTACTTTTATTTTGTTTTACATTTTAGCAATCTTTTATACCTATCTCTATGAGATCTCACTTTTGCAATTGACCATGAAGGGATTGACAACTCCTTTATCACGTTGGGTGCAAGTGTTTGGTTGTTTGTGTAGGTGCATAGATTGGAGACTTGCTTGTACCTCCTACTGGATTGATACCTTGGTTCTCTAACTGAGGGAAATACTTATCTCTACTTTGCTGCATCACCCTTTCCTCTTCATGGGAAAAACCAACACAAGCTCAAGAAGTAGTAGGAGGAAATTCTGGCGTCATTGCCGGGAGGTCTACATAAAGCCTACCAAGTACCCACCATAAACCCTCATCTCTTGCATTACGTTATTTGCCATTTGCCTCTCATTTTCCTCTCGCTCACTTCTAAAATGATTTTCAAAAAAATACAAAAAGATTTGCCTTTTTCTCATTCGATCTTATGTTTGCTTGTGTTGCCATGTGCCTTCTATTTGCTTGCATCTTCACTTGCTAAAAATCTATTGATATGATCCTCATAAACTTGCTAATCTTTTTAAGAGATCCAATTATGATGAACCGATTGCTAGTGAGTTGAGTGCACTAAATTATCTTAATGAGGTTTTTCTTGAAATTCGTGAATCTGAAAATTGTGATGAAGTGTTGAAAGAAGAAATTTATGAAGTGATTCATGATAGCTCCTTGAATGAAAAGCATGATTGCAATGATGTTATTATAAATTCTATTAATGTCAATTGTGTTAATGATATGAAAAACCCTAAGCATGGGGATGCTAATTTTGCTATGTCTACTACTTGTTGCAATGATCATGATTGGGGTGATTCTTCTTTTGATCTTGAAAATTTATTTAAGCCTCATGATGAATATGTTTGCGATAATATTGAAAGTGGGTTTGGAAGAGTGTAAAATTTAAGTAAAAGTAATCCCACATATTTGGAGAGTGTTCAATCTCGTGAATTTTTTGATAAAAGTGGGCTTGGAGAGGTCATGACTCTATTTGATGATAATCCTAGTATTTTGGAAGAGTGTCAAGTTTCCATGCATGTGGATCATGAAGAGAATATTTTATGTGATAGTTGTATTGTCGAATTGGAATATGATCCCACATCTAATTATTATGAGAGAGGAAAATATGGTTGTAGAAATTTTCATGTTACAAAATTACCTCTCGATATGTTGAGATTGCTATTGTTTCTTTCTTCTTCCTTGCATATGGCAGTTTTTGCTTGTCTTGATAATTTGTTTGTTTATAAAATCCCTATGCATAGGAAGCATGTTAGACTTAAACTTGTTTGTCACATGTTTTATGATGCTCTCTTTGTGTTTCAATTGCTATCTTTCATGTGAGCATCATTAAAATTATCAATGCCTAGCTAAAACACTTTAAAGAAAAGCACTTGTTGGGAGACAGCCCAAAATATTTCCTTTCTGTTTTTGAATAATTTTTTCATCTATCCTCTGGTTAGATGTGTTTTTATGTTTTAATTAGTGTTTGTGCCAAGTAAGACCTTTGGGATGGCTTACGATGATAGTTGATTTGATCTTGCTGAAAAAACAAAATCTTTTGCGCCGAGTAAAATAAGTTTCATTTTTGATAGAAGCGCGATAAAATACTGATTATTTTTGCACAAGTTTTAAATAAAAAATGCCTCTATTTTCCTAATTTATCAAAATATTTGGAGTTACAGAAGTATTCAAGGTTTACAGATTACTACAGACTGTCCCGTTTTTGACAGATTCTGTTTTCTATGTGTTGTTTGCTTATTTTGATGAATTTATGGGTAGTATCGGGGGGTATGAACCATGGAGAAGTTGGAATAAAATAAAGAATGAGTTCACAGTAGTACCAAAAGTGGTGATTTATTTTCTTATACTAACGGATCTCATGATTTTTCTGTTGAGTTTTGTGTTGTGAAGTTTTCAAGTTTTGGGTAAAGATTTGATGGACTATGGAATAAGGAGTGGCAAGAGCCTAAGATTTGGGATTACTAAGGCACCCCAAAGAAATATTCAAGGACAACCAAGAGCCTAAGCTTGGGGATGCCCCAAAAGGCATCCCGTCTTTCGTCTTCATCCATCGGTAAATTTACTTGAGGCTATATTTTTATTCACCACATGATATGTGTTTTGTTTGGAGCGTCTTGTATGATACGAGTCTTTTCTTTTTAGTTTTCCACAATCATCCTTGCTACACAACTCTTGAGAGGGACATGCATGAATCGTGATTTATTAGAATACTCTATGTGTTTCACTTATATCTTTTGAGCTAGGCAATTTTGCTCTAGTGCTTCACGTATATCTTTTTAGAGCACGACGGTGGTTTTATTTTATAGAAATTGTTGAACTCTCTTGCTTCACTTGTATTAATTTGAGAGTCTCTCTAAACAACATGGTAATTTTCTTTGGTTATGAATTTAGTCCTAATATGATGGGCATCCAAGAGGGATATAATAAAAACTTTTATATAAACTGCATTGAATACTATGAGAAGTTTGATTCCTTATGATTGTTTTGAGATATAAAGATGGTAATATTAGAGTCCTGATAGTGAGTAATTGTGGATTGGTAGAAATAGTTGTGTTAAAGTTTGTGATTCCCGTAGCATGCACGTATGGTGAACCGTTATGTGATGAAGACGAAGCATGATTTATTTATTGATTGTCTTCCTTACGAGTGGTGGTTGGGGACGAGTGATGGTATTTTCCTACCAATCTATCCCCCTAGGAGCATGCGTCTATTACTTTTTTTCGATTACTAATAAATTTTTGCAATAAGTATGTGAATTTGTTATGATTAATGTTGAGTCCATGGATTATACGCACTCTCACCCTTCAACCATTGCAAGCCTCTCTAGTACCGCACAACTTTCGTCGGTGCATTGAAACCACCATTTACCTTCCTCAAAACAGCCACCATACATGCGTCTATTATGGCATTTCCATAGCCATTCCAAGATACATTGCCATGCAACTTCCATCGTTCCTTTTATTATGACACGCTTCATCATTGTCATATTGCTTTGCATGATCATGTAGTTGACATCGTATTTGTGGCAAAGCCACCATTCATATTTTTTATACATCTCGGTACACCACCGGAGGCATTCATATAGAGTCATATATTTGTTCTAGTATCGAGTTGTAATTCTTGAGTTTTAAGTAAATAAAAGTGTGATGATCATCATTATTAGAGCATTGTCCCATGTGAGGAAAGGATGAAGGAAGCTATGATTCCCTCACAAGTTGGGATGGGTCTCCGGACTCTACAAAAAAATAAAAGAGGCCAAAGAAGCCCACAAAAAATTAAAAGAGGCCAAAGAAGCCCACCAAAAAAATGAGTGAAAAGAGAGAAGGGACAATGTTACTATTCTTTTTCCACACTTGTGCTTCAGAGTAGCACCATGATCTTCATGATAGAGAGTCTCCTATTTTGTCACTTTCATGTACTAGTGGGAAATTTTCATTATAGAACTTGGCTTGTATATTCCAATGATGGGCTTGATGGCAGCTGGAACTACGTCAGTATTTCCCCGGAGAGGGAGGGATGATGTAGCACAGCGACAGTAGAGTATTTCCCTCAGTTATGAAACCAAGGTATCGAACCAGTAGGAGAACCAAGCAACACAACGTAAACAGACCCTGCACACAAATAACAACACATCACAAACCGATGAGTTGAAGGGGTTGTCAATCCCTTTCGGGTAACAGCACCATAAATTGGCGTGTGACGGGAGAAAGTTGTAAATATTGATAGATCGAACGCCAAATAAAATAAATTGCAGCAAGATATTTTTGGATTTTTGGTTTAATAGATCTGAAAATAAA
This sequence comes from Triticum aestivum, assembly GCF_018294505.1. Taxonomy (NCBI): domain Eukaryota; kingdom Viridiplantae; phylum Streptophyta; class Magnoliopsida; order Poales; family Poaceae; genus Triticum; species Triticum aestivum. Next base: position 383,248,772 of record NC_057803.1, on the reverse strand, counting down.
AGCAAGGAAAAAGTAGATCGCAAAGCAAATATGTGAGAAATAAGACCCAGGGACCGTAGGTTTCACTAGTGGCTTCTCTCGAGAAAAATAGCAAACGATGGGTAAACAAATTACTATTGGGCAATTGATAGAACATCAAATAATTATGACGATATCTAGGCAATGATCATTACATAGTCATCACGTACAAGATTAGTAGACCGACTCCTGCCTGCATCTACTACTATTACTCCACACATCGACCGCTATCCAGCATGTATCTAGTGTATTTAGTTCATGGAAAAATGGAGTAATGCAATAAGAATGATGACATGATGTAGACAAGATCTATTTATCTATATGGCGATAGATATAGATCTCATCTTTTTATCCTTAGTAGCAATGATACATACATGTAGATTCCCTTTCTGTCACTGGGATCAAGCACCGTAATATCGAACCCACTACCGGGCACCTCTTCCCATTGCAAGATAAATAGATCGAGTTGGCCAGACAAAACCCAAATATCGGAGAATAAATACGAGGCTATAAGAGATCATGCATAAAAAGAGATAGAAGAAACTCAAATACTTTCATGGATATAAAAACATAGATCTGATCATAAACTCGAAGTTCATCGATCCCAACAAACACACCGCAAAAGAGTTACTTCATATAGATCTCCAAGAGACCATTGTATTGAGGATCAAGAGAGAGAGAGATGAAGCCATCTAGCTACTAACTACGGACCTGAAGGTCTAAAAGGAACTACTCACGCATCATCGGAGAGGCACCAATGGAAGTGGTGAACCCCTCCATGATGGTGTTTCGATTGGATCTGGTGTTTCTGGACTCTGCGGCGGCTGGATGAATATTTCGTCGACTCCCCTATGGTTTTGGGAATATTTGGGTATTTATATAGCAAAGAGGCGGTCCAGGGGGCACCCGAGGTGGGCACAACCCACCTAGGCGCGCTAGGGCCTCCTGGCGCGCCCTGGTAGGTTGTGCCCCCCTAAGGCCACCCCCAGGTGCAACCAGGGCCCATTGCCTTTCTTCTGGCCCATAAAAAATCATTGTAAACTTTCATGCCATTTGGACTCCGTTTGATATTGATTTCCTGCGATGTAAAAACATGAAAAAAATAGGAACATGCACTGGGCACTATGTCAATAGGTTAGTACCAAAAAATGATATAAAATGATTATAAAGCATCCAAGATTGATAATAAAATAACATGGAACAATAAAAAATTATAGATACGTTGGAGACGTATCAGCATCCCCAAGTTTAACTCCTACTCGTCCTCGAGTAGTTAAGTGGTAAAAACAGAATTTTTGATGTGGAGTGTTGTTCATCAAGTCATATCATATTCTTATCTTTATAGCATGGACATTTGGAATTTTACGTGATTCAAAGCAATAGTCTAGTTTTGACATAATAATTTAGATTCTCAAGCATATCAACAAGCAACCATGTCTTTCAAAATATCAATGCTAAAATAAGTTATCCCTAGCCCATCATGCTCACACATTGATCCGTTCATGAAACACACTCGAATATTAACTACACCCAATACTTGAGCACGATCATATTGCCTCCTAGTTGGTGCTTTTTATAAGAGAAGGTGGAGACTCAAATTTCAAAATAAAAAAAATGCATAAAGTAAAAGATAGACCCTTCGCAGAGGGAAGTAGGGATTTGTAGAGGTGCCAAAGCTCAAAGAAAAAAAAATTAGAGATAAAAACATCTTGGGAGGTGCATCCCACCAACGAAAACGACTTAGAGTTCCGAACACTTTCCATGCTAGATATGTCGTAGGCGGTTCCCAAACAAAAAATAAAGTTTATTCCTTTTTCCACCATAACTTTCACTTTCCATGGCAAACCATATCCACGGGTGCTCTCCATATCAACACTTTCCAAGGAATTTATTATTTTACAACATAAAGTAAATTCATTTCTTCTTTTTTTGTATTTCGGGACTAGGCATCCCTAATACGTTTGCCTTACTCTCGTGCAATGACAAGCGAATAAACACTCATCTTGAGAATAACACATCTAGCATGGGAAATATTGGCCACCCTCACCGCTCCGCGAGTGAAACAAACACACAAAAGAGAAGTTTATTTTGTAAATTAGAGATGGGACATGCAAATTTGCTTAGAACGGCAAAATAATACCGCATATAGGTAGATATAGTGGACTCGTGTGGAAAAACTAGTTTAAAGGATTTTGGATGCACAAGTAGAGGTCATACTTAGTGCAAAATGAGGGCTAGCAAAAGATTGGGAAGCGACCAACCAAGAAACGAATAATTTCATAAGCAAGCATTAAGCATAAGTAACACCGAATAATGCACCACAAGTAGGATGTAATTTTCATTGCACGAATATTGACTTTCGTACTTGCATAGGGAATCACAAACCTTAACACCCATATTCTTACTAGAGCATAATTACTCATTAAGATAACTCACATATCACATCATCATATCTCAAAACTATTACTAAGAATCAAGTTTATTTTGTCCAATGATCTTCATGAAATGTTCTTTTTCTTTATCCTGCTTGGATATCTATCACTTTTGGACTAATTTTCATGAGTTTCTTTTCATAAGCTCAACCAAATATAAGTGAAGATCATGAGCATAACAAATTTTCTTTCTCTCAAAATAATTTAAGTGAAGCAAGAGAGAATTTCTTCAAGATTTAACTAACTCTCAAAAAAATCTAAGTGAAGAAAGAGAGAGCATTTCCTCAAAAATACTAAGCACAACGTGCTCAAAAAGATAGAAGTGAAGCACTAGAGCAAGTCCTAGCTCATAAAAGATTTAAGTGAAGCATAGAGAGCAATTCTAACAAGTCATGACATAATTTTGGCTCTCTCAAATAGTTGTGTCCAGCAAGGATTGATAACTTAAAACACAAAATAAAGCAAGCAAAGACACATACCATACAAGACGCTCCAAGCAAAACACATATCATGTGACGCGTAAAAATATAGTCTCGAGTAAAATACTGATAGTTGCTGGAAGAAAGCGGAGATGCCACTCAGGGGCATCTGTCGGATTTCGGGTTCCGGCAGACCCTTGAGGTTTGAACACTGGGGTGCGCGCGGGGATTTCGCCTTCTACCTACCTGCACCCCTCTGCCTCGCTAAGATCTAAGCTATGGAAAGAATAGCACAAGAGACACAGGGTTCATACTAGTTCGGGCCACCGTTGTGGTGTAATACCCTACTCCAGTGTGTGGTGTGGTGGATTGCCTCTTGGGCTGATGATGATGAGCAACACAAGGAAGAACAGCCTCGCGAGGGTCTGTTCTTGGCTGGGGCGACGAACTGCTAGGAGGAGTTCAGTCACCCTTCTCTCTCTCTCTCTCTCTTCTCGATTGCGATCCGATCTCGATCCCAGCTTGTTTCTGGGTTGGCCGATTCTAAATCTTGTCTACCCTGGGGGTGGCTAGTCCTATTTATAGGCAAAGGCCCTGGGCCTCTTCCCAAATATTGAGCGGGAAGGGCGCCAACAATTGGCCATTTTAAAGGGGAACATCTGGTACACTTATCCTGACTAAAGTTGGTCCTCACCTGCCAACGGCTCTGGTGGTGACGCTGGCTTGGACTCCACAATGACTTCCTCCCTGCCGTTGGACTGGTCTTGGTCTCGTTGCACCGAAACGGGTGCCTTTGCTTGATGCTCTCGCCTGTGCTTGCTCCCTTTGCACCAAAGAGGAAAGGAGGACACTGCACGGCTGGCGCCCGCCTCGCGCCTTTGGTCGTCATGGCTTGCATCACGGGCACCTCGTGAGGTACCCCGCCTTGATCTCTCCGCCTCCTCGCGAGCCAGCCTGATGAGGCCATGCCTGAGGAAGCTCCGTGTCGTCCGCCCCGCGAGGCTTGGCCCCTCGCGAGGGTCTTGGGTCTGTGTTGATGAAGATGGGCCGTGCTGGGCCCCCTTTGAGCCACACCACAGGCCGCAGGCAGGCAAGTCTGGGGACCCCCATTCCCAGAATGCCGATAGTAGCCCCCGGGCCCAAGGTGCGCCCGGACTTGGCTGTGCAGGGAGGCGAAAGGGCAAGAGCGAAGCGCCACGGGCCCTAACAGCCTGCGGCCTTGGGCACCGCGTGGCGGTTGATTGGACGTGGGCGCCTCAGCAACCGCGCGAGTTGATAAAGGAGCGGCATCTGCCTAGGCTTTGCTTTTTGCTTTCTCCGGTTGCTGCTCAGATCCCCTTTCTTGCGCCTCTCCTTCCTTCCTCAAAATTTCCAGATCTACTCCGACCGCGTGACCTAGGAAGCCATGGCGCCTCGTTAGTCCCCGGTCGGAGCTTGGTACTCGTCTGCCCTGGACTCGCTGAACATGTCGGAGACGGGCCTCGCCCGGTTGCGTCGGATGGCGGCGGCGCAAGGCATCGACGGGGTGAAGGTGTTCAAGGCCGGCTCCGCCACCCCTGAGGGCCAAGGGAGCACCTTCTACCCGTTCTTTGTAAGCGCCATTGCTGCTGGCCTGGTACCTCCCTTCTCGGAGTTCTTCTTCTCTGTCCTCCGCCATTATAAGCTACAGGCTCTGCATCTCCACCCCAACTCCGTCCTTCTCCTGGCAATCTTCGCCTATTACTGCGAGGCTCACGTAGGGGTGCAACCCTCGGTGGCCTTGCTGCGCCACTACTTCTACCTCCGTACCTCTCGCGGTCCTGCTTCCGCGTGCGCGAGCTTCATCGCGTACGGTGGCGCCATTGCCATTTCGAACCCCGGGAAAAGGATTGAGGGCTTCAGGAGCAAGTGGGTCTTGGCAGATGCTGGGCGCATCCACCCTCGGCTGATCTTACCCACGGAGCAACCCACGAGCTCCAGCGATTGGGGTCAAGCGGAGCTCGCGGACCCCCGCGCGAAGCTGGTGTTGGAGAAGATGGACGCGGATCTGAGGCCGGCCAACATGGCGGCGGCGAAGCTGACCGACGCGTCGCTGCTGAGGGAATTCCTGGAGCGCCAGCTGGCTCCGCTTCGGCAGTACTCACTTCTGATGTGGAGGCCCCATCCGAGCCCCGCGGCCTTGGCCGACGAAGATCTGGCTGCAGTCCTCCAATCTCTGGTCGGGGTGATGTGGCGAGGTTGGAGGGCGCTCCTACGCCCTTGTTCCTCCGCGACGACTGGGAGCAGGTAGTGGAGTCCATGCCCATCTTCAACGGGGACGGGCCCGTGCCCATGGAAACTCCCGGGGAATCGGTGGACGTGTCCTCCGACGACTCCAGCGAAGAGGAGGAAGGAGGGGAGCGGGAAAAAGGGCCTGACTCCGAGGCGACTGACGGAGAGTCGAGGGCTCCCCTCCCCCGGCGCAAGTCCTGCGTTCTCCGCCTCTCTCCGAGCGATGACGACGAGGATGATGACGAGCAGGACGGCGGGAGCTTGCCCCCGGTCTCGAAGAAGGACAGGACCGGGCTGATCTCCTGCGGGTCTGTCCCGGCCCCGAGGCGGACCGCAGATGCGCCTTCGGCTTCCAAGCTTCCCGAGGTTGACCCTTCCAGCCGGCTTTCGGGCTTCAAATTTGGCCGGAGGCCGCTGGAGCTCACTGGCGACGACCTGTAAGCCCTTGATTCTTGTCTTTATTTCTTGTTCTGCTTCTGAGGCTTGATGTCCGCATCTCTTGGATAGGCTGGCGCCCGCAGCAAAGAAGCCGAAGGGAGCTCCTGAGGTTCCATCCGTGGCAGTGCCTTTGCCCGCGAAGGAAGGTGACCGCAACGCACGGGCTTCTCCTGCCCGGTCGTCCTCGCGAGGCCTGGCTGAGCCGGCTGGGGCGAGCTCAGCTCCCATGGCCCAAGTGACTCCCGAGGTGCCTCTGCCTGCTGCCGCCACTTCAGCCGTTGGGGCGCAGAAAGTTCCGCCTCAGGATGTTGTGGTCGCGCTGCCGCCCTCTCCTCCTACTCCACCGACTGCTATCTCTCCGACTCCTCCCGCCATCCTGGATCGTGATGCTGCTGAGCTGGACCGGCTGCGACAGGATGTTCTTGGCGTCGACCCTCGCTTCGTGGCCGGGCGCTTGGAGCTGGCTTCAGGATGGATTCGCTCCGATGCTTCGATTCGGGCGGCGCTGGTCCAGGCCTCAACGGCTTGCTATGAGGAGAGGCAGGCCGTCCTTGAGGCGAAGGCTGCTCGTGACGCAGCCCTGGGGGAGGTGGTCGACGTCCGTGGTCGCTGCAAGGCGCTGGAGGACGAGCAGCAAGGCCTGCGGGACCAGCTCGCGAAAGAGGCCCGCCTTCGCCAAGAGCAGGAAGAAGGCGTGAAGGCTCGCGAGGCGGCCGTCAAGGAGAGGGAGGTCAAGCTCAGGAGGCGCCGTGACCGCCTAGGCGCGCTGGAGCAGGAGTTGGGGGCGAGGAAGGTCGAGCTGGATGACAAGGCCCAGGTTCTTGCCGAGGACCGCGTGGCCTTCGCGGAGATGGAGGCGAAGGCTCGCTCCTTGCTGAGGACGCTTTACGACAGCGGCCTGGAGAGCCCGTTGGCTAGCACCAAGGACAGCCCCGCCAAGCTGCTTCCCTTCCTGGTTCGCGCTCTTGAAGATGTCACCCTTGGCCTTGGCCCCACGGATGAAGCCGAGGCGCGTGTCCTGTCTTCTACAGCGCTGACGCGGGTCCTCACCCACATCTACCTTCGCGATCCCGGCGTCGACCTCGACAGCCTGCTGGAGCCAGTAAGCGGCGAGCGTGCCGCTGCCGCTGCCGAGGCCGTGAAGGGTCGCGCGGAGGCTCTGCTGGGGAAGTTCCGGGCCTTCAGCACCAAGCCGAAGCAAGGCGCTGCTGACCCCGCTGCTCCATGAGGCGAACCCACTCCATGCTGCTCCACCGCCGACAAGTGACTCCGTTGTGGCTCCTGTCCTGCCTTTAATTCCTGCACATGTATCATGCCTTGGGGAGGCATTTAAACTTGCGTTTGGCATTGAGATAACAGTGTGGACTGTAATATTTGCTTTTGAATTCCTTGAAATTTACGCTTTTCCTTCCTACTTGCTTATGTTGTACGCCGGCAGAGCCCGGCCACGCGCATACCTCAGCCACCGTTAGCCCCGACCGGAAACTAGGACGGGACCAAGGAGTGAGGGGCTACGTGACAAGTTAGGCTCCTGAGTCGCAATGCTCAGGAGTCCCCCTTGGCGCACGAACAACAAGTAGGGAGGTGTGATGTGGATGGATCTATCGTTCTACGTCTGCAGAGCCCGGCCGCGCGCATACCTCAACCGCCGTTAGCCTTTCGGAACTAAGGAGTGAGGGGCTACGTGACCAGTTAGGCTCCTGAGTCACGATGCTCAGGAGTCCCCCTTGACGCTCAAACGGCCCTCGTACCTTGGCTCCGCTCGGGGAGATACGCGCGACGAACCAGGCCCGGGGGGCCTGGGTGGGTGGCGTGCGTCTGGGCATGACCCAGGTGCAGCCCCCGTGCCCAGCCCCCTCGCACGGCACTCCCGAGGGGAGGCATTACAATGAGGCTAGACACTGAGCTCTGGGCTCCCTGAGGTTGATGCGGCCCGAGGGCCGCCCTCAGTTGTTTATCACCAGCGCGGAGCATAGCGCTTCCGTATGTGTACGGGCATAGCCGCTCCTCGGCAGTGTCGTCAGCCAGTGCGGAGCATGGTGCTTCCACTGGTACGTGGGAGGGGGCTCATCTCCGGGAGGAGCCCCTGGGGCATGTACAGCCCCGCCCTGACACGTGGCTGGCACGGTAGGGCCTGGCGAGGTGTATCTGGGCACCCGTGAGCCAGCGCGGGACTCACGGGGCCCTACCTCTAGGCAGGTTGCGCCTGGCACTAGGCCTTATCTTGTGATGTGTCCCTGCAAATTTGGTTAGATGCCGGCACTCTACGTCCTCGGGTCCCGGCCCTCGAGCTGGTCTCAGCCGTCGCTGGTATGCCAGGTCGCGGTGCCGTGGACAAGGCCAGAGGGTAAGGGCTGGAGAGCTAGTAAGAGCCCTGAGTCGCGATGCTCAGGTACCCCCCCCTTTAACGTGCAAGTGGTCGGCATGGAGAAGAAGAGGTGCCGTGGACAGGCATCAAATAATCAAGCATGGTGGGTCGAACGCATAGCCAGAAATAAACACAAAAGGGATACATGCCGCTGGGTCTGGCCCGAGCGACTTGGGGGATGATGCAGCCCGTGGGGCGCCCCCAACAAAGTAAGCTAACAACATGAAATAAAAGGGATACATGCCGCAAGGACAGACCCATGCGGCCTGGGAATAATGCAGCCCTGGGGGGCGCTCCTAGCTGGAATGAAACTTCAAAGATGTCACCTGATGATGTCGAGGACGGAGGAGTGTTGGTGTAGCAGACTCGGTGGGCTGCGGAAGCCGATCCTCACGAGCCCCCAGGTCCAGGGGCCTCAGGAGGCTCCGGAGGCGCTGGTGGATCCTCGCGGACCATCTCCATCTCCGCCAGGGCTGTGGAACGCCTGGCCTCTTGAGCCTCCATGATGCCCCTCATGAGGCACTGGTACGTGGCAGCCGCGTTCGGCAAGCTGTGGGGTGGACCTTCGCAGCGCCCCACTCGCAAGGGCCAGAGGCGCTCCAGAGAGGCGGCTCGATTGAGCCCTGGTATGTCGATGCAGACGCGCAGCCCACCATCCTCGCCTGGATGGGGAGCCATAGCTGGTAGGCGGCGGTCGCCTTTCATGACTCTTGACTCCTGTAGCTCCTGAATGGCCTTGCTGACGAACTCCTGAGGGTCTGGCTCTCCTTGCCTTACTCCTTCTTGAGGGAAACGTTCTTCGAAACACGCCTCCATGTGGTGCCCAAGCGCCTCCCTTGTGACCTTAGCCAGGTCGGTGGCCCTCCAGGGGAGAGCCCCCGAGCCCTGCCTGAGGAGGGAGCTGGGCGCGCTTTCCTATGTGATGGAAGGAGGTTCCCCCTGGGCAGGCGCGGGCCCTGAGGGGCCTGCCTCCTAAGGGGCCGGGCCGGACGATGTCTTCTTCTTCTTCTTGGGGGAGGTCTCAGGATGCCTCCTGCTTCCGCGATCCGGGTCTTCCAGTGATGCGGCCTGAAAGGCTCGTTCCAGGGAACACACCACGTCCTTCTCTTCACAGGGCACCGTGATGACTCTGCCACTTCCTGGCATCTTGAGGACATTGTAGCCGTGGTGAGTTACGGCCATGAACTTGGCCAGAGCTGGGTACCCAAGGATGGCGTTGTACGGCAGGCGAATGTGGGCGATGTCGAAGTCAATGAGCTCGGTGCAGTAGTTGTCGCGTGCCCCGAAAGCGACAGGGAGGCGGACCTGCCCAATCGGGACCGTGGAGCCGTCGGTGACTCCGGAGAAAGGCTTGGTTGGCTGAAGCTGGTTGTAGGGCACTTGGAGATTGTTGAATGTTTCCACGGACAGGACATTGAGCCTTGCCCCGCCATCGATGAGGGTCCTGGTGACCACCACGTTGCTGATGATTGGGGAACAAAGCATCGGGAGGACTCCGGCTGTAGCCGCACACTTGAGCTAATCTGCTGAGCTGAACGTGATGGCGCATGCCGACCACCTGAGAGGGCGCGCGGCTTCGAGCTTGGGGAGGACTGCATTCACTTCGCGGGCGAACTGCTTGAAGATGCATTGAGAGGCTGGGGCTTGAGCCCCACCCAGGATGCAGGAGATCGCACGCGGCTCCTGGAAGCCCCCAGCCCCCTCGTCCTGATGGCGGTCCTCGTTTCTCCTTGGCTGCGGCGGCAATGGAGGGAGGCCTGCGTTGCCTTGTGGGCGATCCTCGCGAGCCTGATCCCTCTAGTCTCCCTCGCGAGGCGGGTCTTGCCAGCAACCTCGCGAGGTTGATCGCGCCACCCTTGGCACGGGCAGCGGTCTTCCCAGCGTCATGTGTTCCTTCCTCCTCCTCGACCGTAGCCCCGGTCATCGCGGTTGGGGCGACGGCCGATCCTTCCTTCTCGCACGGCTCGTAGCTCTTGACATTCGTTGGTGTTGTGGGTGTGGAGGTCGTGGTACACACAGTACCGACTGCCCTTGGAAGGTTCGGGCTGATCTCTGCCCTGCTTGGTGTCTGGTTCTGCCGCGAGCACGGCAGCCCCCTTACGCTTCACATCCTTGGCCTTGGGCTTCTTCTCTTCTGGGTCTGCGGCACGCAGCTCGAGGAGGGAGAGACGCCCTTCTTCAGCCCTGGCGCACTTGGTTGCCAAGTTGAACAACTCCAAGGAAGTGCACAGGTCTTCATGCATCGCCAGCTCCTCCTTCATCTTGACATCCCGCACGCCGTCGGAGAAGGCTGAGATGATGGCCTCCTCGGTCACCTTCGGAATCTTGAGGCGTGCGTTGTTGAAGCGCTGGATGTACTTCTGCAGGGTCTCTCCGGGTTGTTGTTTGATGCGGCGCATGTCGCTCACGGTGGGTGGCCGGTCGCGAGTACCTTGGAAGTTGGCGATGAAGCGGGTGCGCATCTCGTCCCAGGAGGAGATCGTGCCTGGAGCCAGGTTCAGGAGCCAGTTGCGGGCCCCATCCTTGAGCGCCATGGGAAACCAGTTCGCCATGACCTTCTCGTCTCCGTTGGCAGTTTGATGCCTAGCTCATAGAGCTGGAGGAACTCCGCAGGGTCGGCCGTGCCGTCGTAACGAGGAGGCAGGTCTGGCTTGAACTTGCCAGGCCACGCGATGCTGCGTAGCTCGGTGGTGAAGGCACGACAGCCAGCTGTGGCCATGGGAGGCCTTGGGTGACGGAGAGCTTGGTCTTGCATGTCCTCACGCGCTGCAGCTGGGAGCAGTGCGGGATCTTGACATGCGGTGTCAGGACCCCGACTCAATGCCACATCGATCTAGCATGTAACACTTCATATCACTTTGCGACCTCACGCACGGTATTCCCACGGGTGTCGCCTTACCTTTGCCCGGGACCGTTTGCGCCTTTTGGCACACGTATATGACAGTGTCGCTAGCATCCATATGATAAGGAGCCCGGGCTGACATGGCTAGTCGTAAACCCAAAGTGGCACAAACTTACAGGGACAGGCATCCATGACCCAACATCGAACGTGTCGGTCATCAGCGAGTGAATCCAGGCTGTAGCACTGGGCTAGCAGGACTCCGGTGAACCGGGCTGTAGCGGGCTAACAGGACTCCGGTATTCATCGCGTGACATTTCCCCGAAGGGACAGACACAGGAACGAAGAAGGACACATGCCGGCCAGCCTAAGTGTTCCGGAGCAGCAGCAAGCTACCATGGCTCAGTGGAAACACTAGGAGACATTTCCCGGTAAGAGAGGCTACTAAGGATAAACAACTAGATAGCCAGATCCCACACATACCAAGCATTTCAATAACATACACACAATATGCTCGATATGTGCAAATACAACATGGCATCATAACATGACTCTACGACACAAGTAATTTATTCAATAGGCTCCGAGGAGCGAGATATTACAAACATGGGTCTCATGACCCAACAATCAGAGCATACAAATCAAAGCACAAGCGGAAGCTATCATGTCTGGGTACAGACATCTATAACTGAAAAAGGCTGAGAAGCCTGACTATCTACCAAATCCTGCCGAGGCACAAGACCGTAGCTGAGGTAACAAGCTAAACGTCGAAGTCCACGTGGAACTACTAGTGAGACCGAAGTCTCTCTGCAAAACATAAAATAGGCAAACGTGAGTACAAATGTACCCAGCAAGACTTACATCAGAACTAACTACATATGCATCATTATCAACAAGGGGATGGTGGGGTTTAACCGCAGCAAGCCAGCTTTGACTCGGTGGCTATCCTAAACTACGACTGCGAGTAACTCTTTTGAGGTGGCGCACACGAGTCCACATATTCACCATATCAATACACCACTATGGACCCGCTCCCGTCTCCCTACGAGAACGCCATCCATAGCACTCACGCTTATCTTGCGTATTTTAGAGTATCCACTTTCACTTGTCTATGAACTGATATAAGCAACCCAGAAGTCCTTTTCCGCGGACACGGCTATTCGAATAGATGATGATAACCCTGCAGGGGTGTACTTCTTCACACACGCTCTCACCACTTACCGCCGTTTACACGACATGTACTCGGCAACCTTCAAGCGGGAGCCCAACGTGGGTGTCGGCCACGGCCTACCTAAACACTCGAGTCTCTAGTCCAGGTTTATCGCCTATTTGGGTTCCATCCATGAGGAGATCCGGCCGGGGTTTCGCTCACAGCCCCAAAAGATGTGAACAGGGTTCCCGGGACACCAAACGGGCGCCCGGTACACCGTGCCACGTGCCTACCGCATCACAGCCCACCCCTACGGTCAGCGCTGCGCACGGCCTCCAGCATACTACAAACACCAGAAACTACTTGCAACTCCTGGACAGAGGACAAGGGCGATTAAGAAGTCGAGAGGGTCCATTGGTTTCGGGCCCAATGCGTGGTAGTAGCTGAATCATGGATCACAAACACAGAACTCAGTTCCTGAGGATGGCTGCAATGAGACAACCCACCATGTACTCCTACATGGCCTCTCACCGCTACCTTTACCAAATCGTGTTCACACGCTTAGCTCACACACCGTAGGACATGTTCACACACCTCTGATTCATCCCGGATGAATCAGACCTGACTCGACTCTAAGCAGTAGCAGGCATGACAAACAAGCATGAATGAGTAGGCACAACAGGGCTCAAACAACTCCTACTCATGCTAGTGGGTTTCATTTATTTACTGTGGCAATGACAGGTCATGCAAGGATAAAGGGGTTCAGCTACCGCAGCAAGTAACAGATGAATCGGTGTTGTCCTAATGCAGTAAAAGAGAGCAGGAGCGAGAGAGTGGGATTTTATCGGAATGAACAAGGGGGTTTTGCTTGCCTGGCACTTCTGAAGATAACATTGAGTCTTCATCAGTGTCAACGATCACAACGTCGGAACATCGTCTACCGGGAGGGAACAGATACCGGCAACAAAGAAGAACACAATCAATGCAATGCACAAAATGATGCATGATCATGACATGGCAAAATGAATGTGTTTTGAGCTAATGCAACTAGCAACAGATTAAATGAAGTTGGTTTGAATACAAGATTCAAATTTAAACCCCATATGTGATTATTCAAATGCCATTTAATTGATTTGTGCTAAACAGCAGCTATAAGTTGTTCTAACATGCATGAAAATGGTACAGATGGATTCCTTGAATTTTTCTGATAATTTTACATATATAATTTATTTAATTTGGAGTTACGGTTAATTTTCTATGATTTATTGAAGTTTATACAATTTTCTGGAATTTTCTGAATAAAAACAAATCCAGAAAACATTACTGTGTCATCCTGACGTCATGATGACGTCAGCAGGTCAACGTGGCACAGTCCGGTCAAACTCTGACCGGTGGGTCCCGAGTGTCAGTGTCTAACTACACTAACCTAGCTTAGTTAATACTAACCTAACTTAATTAGCCGGGCGGGGCCCGCATGTCAGTGAGAGAGAGGGGGGTCAAACCCGGGTCAAACTCGCCGGAGTTGACCCGAGGCTCGTCGCCGGCGAGGCCAGGGACGGCGAAGAGCGTCGGGATTCGCCCTCCGATGACCAAAAGAGCAGCGGAGGGGCTCTACGGGATGCCCAGGCTCGCGCGCATCTAACAGGGCCAACGGGAGAAGCTAGGGTGGCCGGAGGCGACGGCAATCATGACGACGGCGGCGGCCGGAGTTCGGGTGGTGGCGGGTTTGGCGCTACGAGCGGTGGTTTGGCGCGCTGAGGGCACTAGGGAGAAGCTCTTGCTCTCGCGCATCCAGAGGACCAAGTGGGAGGTCGTGGGGTCGCCGGAACTCATGCCGGCGACGAGCTTTGGCGGCGATGGTGTTCGGTGGTGCTCGGGCGCGTCGCTACGGTGCATCAGTGAGCAAATGGAGAGGCTGGGCAGCACCTGCTAGACATGGGGAGCACTAAGAGCAGCACAGTGAGGCCAGGGGAGCTCGGAGGCTATGCGTGCAGCGGCAATGGCGGACGGTGGCTTCGGTGCTCGTGGGGAACAGCGCTACGGCACGGAGGAGAGCATGCTGAGTTAGGGGAGAAGGTCAGTGGCTCACGGCGATGACGAGGGGACGCTCGGCGAGGTCGGGGACGGTCCGGAGCCGACGAATTTGAGGAAGATGGCCGGCGGTCCCGAGGTTGAAGAAGACATCGAGGGCGGTGTTGCGGCACGTCCGGGGCCTTGTGGCTCGGTGGGGAGAAAGAGGGGGTCGAGGCGGAGCCTTTGAGTGCATCGGCGAGGCTAGGGGGTGGCGGTGGCCGCGAGGGAGCTCGTCGGTGGCGGCGGCTCCGTTCGGGCGAGTGAGAGAGAGGTCCAGGGGAGAGGATGAGGACGCGGGAGAGTGAGGGAGAGAGGCAGGGAGGGGCGTGGCGTCTCCGGGGCGTCGAGGAGGAAGCAGGAGGTGGCCAGGGGGAAGTAGGAGGTGGCACGCGCGGCGGCGTCGCGGTGTCTGTCCTCCTGGCAGGGAGGAAGACGACAGGGGGGGGAGATGGGCTGGGCCGTGCTGCTAGGCCAGGTGGGCTACCAAGTGAGCGTCAGGTAGTCCTTCTCTCTCTTTCTATTTCTGTTTTTATTTATCTATTTTGTTCTGTGTTGTTTTAGTTTAGTAAAATACTAAACCATTTTATAAAATCTTGAAAATAGTTATGTGGCTAGAGTTAAAATATACCAAACCACATAAAATGTTCCAGTAATTATTGGACATATATTATTTATATATCAAATATATATCCAATGCAAATAGCTATTTATTTAATTCAAAGGCCCAAAATAATTAACTCTGAGATACCAAAAATATTGTTTTGAGTTTTACCTCTTTGCAATATTTTCAGAGACTAAGAGGAACATTTTCTTGGACTTCTTTGAGGAGATTTTAATGTTGATCATTTTTAGAAGGTTTCTGAGGCTTTGAAAATTCCTCAATTCAAATTTCATTTGAATTAAAACATGATGCTCACATGAGGTCTAGTCTAGTGCATAACAGGACCAGAGATGTGACAACTCACCCCCACTAAACAAAAATCTCGTCCCGAGATTCGAGCGTAGGGTAAGGTGAAGGGGGAACGCAACTAGTACAATCTTCACGATCCAGGTTGCACTTCATAGGAACGTTGATTCGATCACCATCATTGTCTTGAAGTCTTGCTCTGAGAAATCCTGTCAACATGACATGGAGGGAAGAAGGAGACTCTAGAAGGGTCGATCTTCTCGAAGATCGAACAACTCACGGAATGAGACATAGGACCATCTCTCGGGTTGAGACACGAGATATACATCAAGAGGGGTGGAAAGAAACGGATGACGAAGTTTCACTAGGTGGACAACAATTCCACACCTAAGAAGGTGGTAAACGATTGTCAACGTAGCGAGGAGTTGAGTTGCCATGATACCACGACGAAACATCCTGGAGGAGGGTGATTCGTAGATTATTACCTTAAGTGGCAAAAAGAATTACTTTTGATTCAAAGATCATTGAAACTCTTCATACCAGCCTAAGGCAATTCACAACGATCGTTTGGAGGGGGTCGGTAGAATGGCATACTCGGACTTGGATGATGTGGATTACCTTGTTGAAGACAACGTAATGGATGAATTTGCTTATCACCGGAAATGGAAGATACCCATGGTAGAATGGCACAATGGCGGTGCAAGCTGGGAACAAAATGCAAATGCTGGGAATGATTCTGGTAACTGGGGAAGAACCCAACACTAGAGAGTTAATTCACTGGTTGAAAAGGTCATAGCATTGCCGAGGAAACTGAGAGGAATCCCAGTTAGCGTCGATGATAACACCTAGCGCTTGAGCGTGTTCTCAAGAACTTGAGCAATTCCATAATCATCAAGGTTTTACCAACATCCGTGTCAAGGGTGCTGACAACACAACATACTACCATGATGAATAGCGATGGACGATGTAGATGCAAAGGAAGATAACACTTTCTCAGATTTCACCTTAGCGAGGCCAAGGGGATGAAATCTGGATGATCGACCGAGAGACATTTAGCACTCGACTTCTAATGTTCTCCTTGATGTGCTAGTGTAACCCATTCATAGATATGGTTTGATAACTAGAACATCAAGTAAAAGGTCAGACTTTGGGAGCACAAGAATCCATAAGGAACAACTAGGGAGGTAAATCCTACGAAATCCTTATGGGGAGGTGGCCAACTTCCTCAATCAAGATATTATAATAACAGGTCTTCCGGCTAGGTGTGTTGGCCACGACATCCACTTTACCGGTTTCCAAGGGATCGATATTATAGTTCTTGGAAAATGTTCCAAACCATCATATCTGCCTGAGATTCAGATCTGGTTGGTGTCAGGATATTCCAGACTCATCGAGTCTAGGAAGAAAAACGGAAGTTTGCAACACAAATCGACGAGATGACGTTGCGGGATTCTCGGGAGATGAACTACGATAGCAAGCTCCAAAACATGAGCTGGTTCTGCTACAAACATGTGAACACATTGTCCAAGACAAGCATGACCACAAAGTAGTCTTATAATAAAACACTACCGAGTTCAGGAGGGGGAACCATCAACGAGGGTATTGAAGTCCTTACATAAGTCCGGATTAGCTCTTATGAAGGAACTCCTTCTCCTTGAACAAATCAATCAGTGGCTTGGTGTGCTAGGGGTACATATAGATTGAAGGTTGCAAGTCTTCAAACCACAGAATTCTTCGCACGTGTGCATGACTGATTTGGGGTGATTCCAAAGGAAACAACATTGACTTTCTCGAATCCACGGCGGCAACTTGCATCAGATGCACATGAATTAAAGGAAGTCACTACCTTTATCCAAACATATGCTTCATGAGCTAGCATGAACAAATGCTTTCAAAAGTTCCCAACACTAGCTTAATGTTCAACAAAATCATGAAGGAGATAAGGATGTTGTCAATGGGCTCAACAACAATTCATCTAGGTTTCCTTTTAAAAGGAATTCCATAGTTAAGTGAACACGGTGATAGCATTGGTCAGACCAAAGATGTAATGGTGTATGCTCGAGGGATCAACCACGAATAAGACAACATTACGAGCATCGTTGGTACTGATTTGACTTGACGATGGCCCACACTCAAATCAAAGGATTGATAAGACAATAGGTCCAGCAACTGATCACAGGGACCAATCGATGAAGATATCATCTTTCTTCAACACACACTACACAAGAATATCCCTTTGGAACGAACTAAGTCAGACAAGCTTTTATCTTCCAACTCTCCAAGTTGTTGTCTAGCTTAACCAACTAGCTCAGGGATATCTAACACCGATTCTTGGAGAGAAGGTGGTTCATAAGAAACCAACTTGATCACGAGCTCAACATAACGGTCAGGTGACGACCTGGTGATACTTCCGAGAAGACATTCAGAAAATCACGAACCACCGGTATGTTACTAAGCTCGAGAACAATCTCGCTTTTGAGGGCAAGACGATATGATCAAATGAGTGAGGACTTGAAATAATGCCTATCTCATTGGTCGAGGAGTGCACCAGAAATAGGGACTAGGCAGCACAATCAGTCTTAGGGTGACGATTCAATAATCAACATGCTAAGAATGAGGTTATCGTCCAATTAACCACCAAGCAACAAGGTTGCTGGGAGTATTGATTTCACACATCACAATTCACTTGTCAACATTCCGGTTATAACCACACGGAACCGAGGAATGAGTAATGATGGCGAGAAGTATCACTGTACCAAGAGTTCATAGGATGGTGTGCACTTCCTACAACAATCCCGATATAAAAGATGGTATACTCCAAGGTAGAACAGAGCAAAAGCTGGATTAGCAATTTGTTCTGCGGAGCACAACTTCTTTGACCCAATCCTGGATATGGAAGAGGTACTGGAGTTTGTTTCTCCTAGTCATTCCGCGATAGAATGGCTTGACGGACCACAAGAGTAATAGGCATCGATAAACGAACGCACGCATACTCTTGACTATCAATTGATAGACGAAGGTCAGTAGACAACTAAAGAGGGACAACTCAAAGGAACATATAACTTTCTGAGTTGTGGATACATGGGTTGGTATGCCGAACAAAGTTCAACATAATTCTTCCGGATGACCCATGCAGAAATGTTGAGCTGGCAGAGTCACAATATAGCATGGAGAACTCATAGAGGGCCTGTTGTGATCTTTTGATCCAACAAACTTCTGCCATAATGGTTCATGGTATTTGGAAGAACGATATACCACGGACCTCGAGGACTATCGCAAAGGTTACTAATATACTAAAGGAACTAGCAAACACTATCAACATGAAGTAAGTAGAGTGAATCTCGGGTTCAAAACCCAGAAATAGAATACCTACTACCAAGTAGCATCACGGGATGCTTCCGAGAATAAAAGCCAGAATCATCACACTGGGAACACAGATCATGGCTACCACTAGATGATCCCCTGAGACACTTAGGGTCATAATAATAACTCCAACATAAAGGTCGAGGCAGTAGAATACCTCAACTCAACAATTAGTGTGATTGAGCAGGCATAAAGGAACATCGAAACCAGAGGGAAAGGATTTGCAAATGCATCAGACTACTTAGAAACCTGGGATGACTCGGACAGCATAACGGCTGTAAATGCTCAGAAAAGATTTGAGACATTCACAAAAATGGTGGCATAACCACTCAGAGGCACAATATAAAGGTCTCGAGATCAACAGTTAACATACGGAAGTAGTAGGAACTGAACTGAGACTTAAATCCAACAATCTTATAAGTCCACTGATTAGTAACACGTGATCCTAATAGAAAGAAGAGATAGCCTAGTTCTTAATCCCCGTAGAAGAGAAGATGATGACTCAGATCAGAAGGCCATGAGGTATAAGGAGTAAAAAGAGCCTTACGTTCCATCCCACAATCAATTCCCCTACATATAACTAAAGAATTTCTAGACTCAACATCGACCAGTTTGGCTTGGTAATCCTACAGGCAGTCAAGCTCTGATACCAACGCTGTCAGGACCCCGACTCAATGCCACATCGATCTAGCATGTAACACTTCATATCACTTTGCGACCTCACGCACGGTATTCCCACGGGTGTCGCCTTACCTTTGCCCGGGACCGTTTGCGCCTTTTGGCACACGTATATGACAGTGTCGCTAGCATCCATATGATAAGGAGCCCGGGCTGACATGGCTAGTCGTAAACCCAAAGTGGCACAAACTTACAGGGACAGGCATCCATGACCCAACATCGAACGTGTCGGTCATCAGCGAGTGAATCCAGGCTGTAGCACTGGGCTAGCAGGACTCCGGTGAACCGGGCTGTAGCGGGCTAACAGGACTCCGGTATTCATCGCGTGACATTTCCCCGAAGGGACAGACACAGGAACGAAGAAGGACACATGCCGGCCAGCCTAAGTGTTCCGGAGCAGCAGCAAGCTACCATGGCTCAGTGGAAACACTAGGAGACATTTCCCGGTAAGAGAGGCTACTAAGGATAAACAACTAGATAGCCAGATCCCACACATACCAAGCATTTCAATAACATACACATAATATGCTCGATATGTGCAAATACAACATGGCATCACAACATGACTCTACGACACAAGTAATTTATTCAATAGGCTCCGAGGAGCGAGATATTACAAACATGGGTCTCATGACCCAACAATCAGAGCATACAAATCAAAGCACAAGCGGAAGCTATCATGTCTGGGTACAGACATCTATAACTGAAAAAGGCTGAGAAGCCTGACTATCTACCAAATCCTGCCGAGGCACAAGACCGTAGCTGAGGTAACAAGCTAAACGTCGAAGTCCACGTGGAACTACTAGTGAGACCGAAGTCTCTCTGCAAAACATAAAATAGGCAAACGTGAGTACAAATGTACCCAGCAAGACTTACATCAAAACTAACTACATATGCATCATTATCAACAAGGGGATGGTGGGGTTTAACCGCAGCAAGCCAGCTTTGACTCGGTGGCTATCCTAAACTACGACTGCGAGTAACTCTTTTGAGGTGGCGCACACGAGTCCACATATTCACCATATCAATACACCACTATGGACCCGCTCCCGTCTCCCTACGAGAACGCCATCCATAGCACTCACACTTATCTTGCGTATTTTAGAGTATCCACTTTCACTTGTCTATGAACTGATATAAGCAACCCAGAAGTCCTTCTCCGCGGACACGGCTATTCGAATAGATGATGATAACCCTGCAGGGGTGTACTTCTTCACACACGCTCTCACCACTTACCGCCGTTTACACGACATGTACTCGGCAACCTTCAAGCGGGAGCCCAACGTGGGTGTCGGCCACGGCCTACCTAAACACTCGAGTCTCTAGTCCAGGTTTATCGCCTATTTGGGTTCCATCCATGAGGAGATCCGGCCGGGGTTTCGCTCACAGCCCCAAAAGATGTGAACAGGGTTCCCGGGACACCAAACGGGCGCCCGGTACACCGTGCCACATGCCTACCGCATCACAGCCCACCCCTACGGTCAGCGCTGCGCACGGCCTCCAGCATACTACAAACACCAGAAACTACTTGCAACTCCTGGACAGAGGACAAGGGCGATTAAGAAGCCGAGAGGGTCCATTGGTTTCGGGCCCAATGCGTGGTAGTAGCTGAATCATGGATCACAAACACAGAACTCAGTTCCTGAGGATGGCTGCAATGAGACAACCCACCATGTACTCCTACATGGCCTCTCACCGCTACCTTTACCAAATCGTGTTCACACGCTTAGCTCACACACCGTAGGACATGTTCACACACCTCTGATTCATCCCGGATGAATCAGACCTGACTCGACTCTAAGCAGTAGCAGGCATGACAAACAAGCATGAATGAGTAGGCACAACAGGGCTCAAACAACTCCTACTCATGCTAGTGGGTTTCATTTATTTACTGTGGCAATGACAGGTCATGCAAGGATAAAGGGGTTCAGCTACCGCAGCAAGTAACAGATGAATCGGTGTTGTCCTAATGCAGTAAAAGAGAGCAGGAGCGAGAGAGTGGGATTTTATCGGAATGAACAAGGGGGTTTTGCTTGCCTGGCACTTCTGAAGATAACATTGAGTCTTCATCAGTGTCAACGATCACAACGTCGGAACATCGTCTACCGGGAGGGAACAGATACCGGCAACAAAGAAGAACACAATCAATGCAATGCACAAAATGATGCATGATCATGACATGGCAAAATGAATGTGTTTTGAGCTAATGCAACTAGCAACAGATTAAATGAAGTTGGTTTGAATACAAGATTCAAATTTAAACTCCATATGTGATTATTCAAATGCCATTTAATTGATTTGTGCTAAACAGCAGCTATAAGTTGTTCTAACATGCATGAAAATGGTACAGATGGATTCCTTGAATTTTTCTGATAATTTTACATATATAATTTATTTAATTTGGAGTTACGGTTAATTTTCTATGATTTATTGAAGTTTATACAATTTTCTGGAATTTTCTGAATAAAAACAAATCCAGAAAACATTACTGTGTCATCCTGACGTCATGATGACGTCAGCAGGTCAACGTGGCACAGTCCGGTCAAACTCTGACCGGTGGGTCCCGAGTGTCAGTGTCTAACTACACTAACCTAGCTTAGTTAATACTAACCTAACTTAATTAGCCGGGCGGGGCCCGCATGTCAGTGAGAGAGAGGGGGGTCAAACCCGGGTCAAACTCGCCGGAGTTGACCCGAGGCTCGTCGCCGGCGAGGCCAGGGACGGCGGAGAGCGTCGGGATTCGCCCTCCGATGACCAAAAGAGCGGCGGAGGGGCTCTACGGGATGCCCAGGCTCGCGCGCATCTAACAGGGCCAACAGGAGAAGCTAGGGTGGCCGGAGGCGACGGCAATCATGACGACGGCGGCGGCCGGAGTTCGGGTGGTGGCGGGTTTGGCGCTACGAGTGGTGGTTTGGCGCGCTGAGGGCACTAGGGAGAAGCTCTTGCTCTCGCGCATCCAGAGGACCAAGTGGGAGGTCGTGGGGTCGCCGGAACTCATGCCGGCGACGAGCTTTGGCGGCGATGGTGTTCGGTGGTGCTCGGGCGCGTCGCTACGGTGCATCAGTGAGCAAATGGAGAGGCTGGGCAGCACCTGCTAGACATGGGGAGCACTAAGAGCAGCACAGTGAGGCCAGGGGAGCACGGAGGCTATGCGTGCAGCGGCAATGGCGGACGGTGGCTTCGGTGCTCGTGGGGAACGGCGCTACGACACGGAGGAGAGCATGCTGAGTTAGGGGAGAAGGTCAGTGGCTCACGGCGATGATGAGGGGACGCTCGGCGAGGTCAGGGACGGTCCGGAGCTGACGAATTTGACGAAGATGGCCGGCGGTCCCGAGGTTGAAGAAGACATCGAGGGCGGTGTTGCGGCACGTCCGGGGCCTTGTGGCTCGGTGGGGAGAAAGAGGGGGTCGCGGCGGAGCCTTTGAGCGCATCGGCGAGGCTAGGGGGTGGCGGTGGCCGCGAGGGAGCTCGTCGGTGGCGGCGGCTCCGTTCGGGCGAGTGAGAGAGAGGTCGAGGGGAGAGGATGAGGACGCGGGAGAGTGAGGGAGAGAGGCAGGGAGGGGCGTGGCGTCTCCGGGGCGTCGAGGAGGAAGCAGGAGGTGGCCAGGGGGAAGCAGGAGGTGGCGCGCGCGGCGGTGTCGCGGTGTCTGTCCTCCTGGCAGGGAGGAAGACGACAGGGGGGGGGAGATGGGCTGGGCCGTGCTGCTGGGCCAGGTGGGCTACCAGGTGAGCGTCAGGTAGTCCTTCTCTCTCTTTCTATTTCTGTTTTTATTTA
The DNA here is from genome assembly GCF_018294505.1 of Triticum aestivum. NCBI lineage: Eukaryota > Viridiplantae > Streptophyta > Magnoliopsida > Poales > Poaceae > Triticum > Triticum aestivum. The sequence goes on along the minus strand of NC_057803.1, from coordinate 383,226,062 downwards.
TCTATTTTGTTCTGTGTTGTTTTAGTTTAGTAAAATACTAAACCATTTTATAAAATCCTGAAAATAGTTATGTGGCTAGAGTTAAAATATACCAAACCACATAAAATGTTCCAGTAATTATTGGACATATATTATTTATATATCAAATATATATCCAATGCAAATAGCTATTTATTTAATTCAAAGGCCCAAAATAATTAACTCTGAGATACCAAAAATATTGTTTTGAGTTTTACCTCTTTGCAATATTTTCAGAGACTAAGAGGAACATTTTCTTGGACTTCTTTGAGGAGATTTTAATGTTGATCATTTTTAGAAGGTTTCTGAGGCTTTGAAAATTCCTCAATTCAAATTTCATTTGAATTAAAACATGATGCTCACATGGGGTCTAGTCTAGTGCATAATAGGACCAGAGAAGTGACATGCGGGAGTAGGAGCATGGTCGCGACGTGCTGGAGCAGGGAGCCCCGGGCAGCTTCTTGCGGGTGAGGGACTTCTTGGCAGCTCTGCTCTTGCCGTGCTAGCACCTGACGGAGCGGGTTCCGCCCAGGGTCCACGCGCCTTGGAGCCATGGCACCTTCTTGAGGAGGAGGCGGCCGGGGCGCCGCCAGAGCTTTGGCGCCCGCGCGGGGTGGGGTGTGGTGCAGCGGAACGGACGGCGCAAGAGAGCCCCCTGCGGCGCGGATGAGCTCGGCGACGCGGTCGAGCCATTCTTCGTAGACGTCATCGACGAGACGATAGCGTAGGAGCTCCTTTGCCGCGATGAGCGTAGCTCGAGCCTCCATGGGTGCGCGGAGCGCGCGGGACGAAGAACCAGCTGGGGTGAGCGAGGGAGTAGCGGTGCGGCCGTCTTGCCGCACGGACGGATGCTGAGACGACGCTTGCTGCTCGTCCCCCGGCGGGCCGGTGGCGGCGTTGACGGCAGGTGACAGGGAACGGCGAGGACCCCCGCCGACAGGAGCCGTCTGGGCGACGCAGGAAGCGAGAGCGGCCCGGCGCTCGGCGCGGGCCCGACGAGCGTCAGACATGGACGCGATGGTCGGAGGAGAACGGGGTGGTGGAAGACGAATTCCGGCGCACCCCTACCTGGCGCGCCAAATGTCGGATTTCGGGTTCCGGTAGACCCTTGAGGTTTGAACACTGGGGTGTGCTCGGAGATTTCGCCTTCTACCTACCTGCACCCCTCCGCCTCGCTAAGATCTAAGCTATGGAAAGAACAGCACAAGAGACACTGGGTTTATACTGGTTCGGGCCACCGTTGTGGTGTAATACCCTACTGCAGTGTGTGGTGTGGTGGATTGCCTCTTGGGCTGATGATGATGAGCTATACAAGCAAGAACAGCCTCGCGAGGGTCTGTTCTTGGCTGGGGCGAAGAACTGCTAGGAGGAGTTCAGTCACCCTTCTCTTTCTCTCTCTCTTCTTGATTGCGATCCGATCTCGATCCCAGCTTGTTTCTGGGTTGGCCGATTCTAGATCTTGTCTACCCTGGGGGTGGCTAGTCCTATTTATAGGCAAAGGCCCTGGGCCTCTTCCCAAATATTGAGCGGGAAGGGCGCCAACAATTGGCCATTTTGAAGGGGAACATCTGGTACACTTATCCTGACTAAAGTTGGTCCTCGCCTGCCAAATGCTTTGGTGGTGATGCTGGCTTGGGCTCCATAATGACTTCCTCCCTGCTGTTGGACTGGTCTTGGTCTCGTTGCACCAAAACGGGTGCCTTTGCTTGATGCTCTCGCCTGTGCTTGCTCTCTTTGCACCAAAGAGGAAAGGAGGACACTGCGCGGCTGGCGCCCGCCTGGCGCCTTTGGTCGTCATGGCTTGCGTCACGGGCACCTCGTGAGGTACCCCGCCTTGATCTCTCCGCCTCCTCGCGAGCCAGCCTGATGAGGCCATGCCTGAGGAAGCTCCGTGTCGTCCGCCCCGCGAGGCTTGGCCCCTCGCGAGGGTCTTGGGTCTGTGTTGATGAAGATGGGCCGTGCTGGGCCCCCTTTGAGCCATGCCGCAGGCCGCAGGTAGGCAAGTCTGGGGAACCCCGTTCCCAGAATGCTGACAGCATCCCCAAGCTTAGTTGGTTGCTCATTCTTGGATAATAGCTTGGTATGCCGGGCATCCCCAAGCTTAGGCTCTTTACATCCTTCCTTCATCCGTCGTAAGGTAACCCAAAACTTGAAAACTTCAATCACACAAAACTCAACAAAGCCTTCGTGAGATCCGTTAGCATAAAAATAATAAACCAATACTATAAGTGATATATCAAACCAATTCATATTTTGTTTTTGTATTATATCTACTGTGTTCCAACTTTTCTATGGCAAAAACTCATCAAATAAAACCATAGAGCCATCAAAATAAGCACACAACACAAAGAAAACAGAATCTGTCAAAACAGAACAGTCTGTAGCAATCTGACTAAGTCGAATACTTCTGTAACTCCATAAACTCTGAGAAATTAGGATGACCTGAGAAATTTGTATATAGACCTATTGCAAGTGGAATGGATATTTTATCGCTCTCTAGTAAGAAATGAAAATTATTTTCATGAGCACAAACTTTCTGTTTTTTTTTCAGCAAGATCAAACAACTATTGCCCAAGAAGATCCTAAAGGCTTTACTTGTCACAAACAGTAATTAAAACACAAAAAACAAAATCATAACAGCAGCATAATTGTGCTAACACTCAAGAACAGGAAGCAAAAAGCAAAAATAAATTTATTCATTGGGTTGCCTCCCAACAAGCGCTATAGTTTTACGACCTTAGCTAGGCATAAGGAAAGGATCTAAGTTTTGTCATCTTTGGTTCAAGATCCATAAGATTCCCTCATGATTTATTCATAGGGTGGCTTAAGTATAGTTCTAGGGAAGTGTTCCATACCTTTCCTCAAAGGAAATTGGAACTTGATATTGCCTTCTTTCATATCAATCACGACACCGATAGTGCGTAAAAACGGTATACCAGGAATAATTGGACAAGATGGATTGCAATCAATATCAAGAACAATAAAATCTATGGGAACATAATTCCTATTTGCAAGAATTAGAACATCATTAATTCTTCCCATAGGCTTTTTAATAGTAGAATCTGCCAAGTGCAAATTCAAAGAACATGATTCAAGATCGGTAAGACCAAGCACATCACATAAAGATTTCGGAATTGTGGAAACACTAGCACCCAAGTCACACAAAGAAAAACACTCATAATTTTTAATCTTGACTTTGATAGTAGGTTCCCATTCATCATACAATTTTCTAGGAATTGAAACTTCTAATTCCAATTTCTCTTCAAGAGCTTTCATCATAGCATCACCAATATGTTTAGTAAAAGCTTTTTTTTGTTCATAAGCATGAGGTGAATTTATCATGGATTGCAACAAATAAATACAATAAATCAAAGAGCAACTATCATAATTAAAGGCTTTGTAATCCAAAAGAGTGGGTGCATCACTAGCTAAAGTTTTGACCTCTCCAAACCCACTTTCATCAATTTTCTCAACAAGATTTTCACCCTCCAAAATATTGGGACGCCTTCTACCTAAAGTTGACTCTTCTCCAGTCCCTTTTTCATCATTCTTAACTTTATTTAACAAGGAATCATTATAATAAACACCAATCATTTTAAGATCATCATTATCTTTGCAAGAATGATCACTAGAAAAAGCTTTTTCTAAAAATTCTCTTTTAGCTCTAAGCATAGCAGTTCTTTTCCTAGTTTCATCCATAGAAACATAAAGAGCTTTAATTGATTCATCTACTTTAGGCACAAAAATTTTCATCTTGAGATTTTCCACATCATGAGCAATTCTATCAACACTTCTAGACAAATCATCTATTTTGTTCAACTTTTCTTCTATGGAAGTCTTGAAAACTTTTTGTGTGTTGATAAACTCCTTAATATTATTCTCAAGATCAGAGGTGTTCCTATTATTATTATAAGATTGACTTCCATAGGAATTACCATAATTATTAGAGGAATTACTAGGAAAAAGGCCTAGGATTAAAATTACCTCTGTAAGCATTGTTGTTGAAATTATTGCTAGAGATAAAGTTCACATCAATGGCATCACTATTTTTCTCAATCAAAGTAGACAAAGTAATATCATTAGAATCAATAGGAGCACTTTTACTAGCAACCAATTTCATAAGAGCATCAACTTTATCACTCAAAGAAGAAATTTCTTCAACCGAATTAACCTTTTTACTAGTTGGAGCTCTTTCGGTATGCCATTGTGAATAATTTGTCATAATATTATCAAGAAATTTGGTGGCTTCACCCAAAGTAATTTCCATAAAAGTACCACCCGCGGTGGAATCTAAAATACTACGAGAAACAAAATTCAATCCCGCATAATTTATTTGTATGATCATCCAAAGATTTAAACCATGAGTTGGGCAATTCCTTAGCATCATTTTCATCCTTTCCCAAGATTGCGCAACATGCTCATGTTCAAGTTGCTTGAAATTCATAATCTGGGTTCTAAGGGAAATAATTTTTGTGGGACGAAAATAATTAGTGATAAAAGCATCATTGCACTTGTTCCAAGAATCGATACTATTACGAGGCAAAGAAGAGAACCAAAATTTTGCAGAATCAGGCAAGGAAAACGGAAATAATTTCATCTTGACCACATCATTGTCCACATCTTTTTTTATTTTGCATATCGCATAATTCCACGAAGATATTAAGATGGGACGTGGCATCCTCACTAGGAGTACCAGAAAATTGGTCTTTCATAACAAGATTCAGCAAAGTAGTATTAATATCACAAGTCTTCGCACTAGTGGCGGGAGGAGCAAGCAGAGTGCCAATAAAATCATTGTTGTTGGTGTCGGTGTACTAGAGTAGGGGTACCCTAGTATCCCGAACTTGTGCACGGGCAGTTGCAGTGCCGCGCGGCAAGGCTTGCCGGACGACCGCCAGAGTCCTCTGTGGGTTCCTTTGGAGCCATTCAAGAACAAAGCATTCAAGATGAAGAGACAAGGCCCCGGCAAGAGGATCTTGCCGGGAAGAGACAAGGCCCTGGCAAGAGGAGCTTGCCGGGAAGGCCAACCACGACACTTCAAGAAACTTGCCGCGATGCACTGCACATCCCGGCAAGGTCCGGTGAGCGACAAGCTTCTGGACTCGACAAGACGACGACCCCGACAAGGTACTCGTCGGGGGCCCGCTGCCACTCTGTACCCACGCTCCAGCGCACCTACCCGCGTGTCGCCATGAGGCTTCCTCAGGGACGCGTGGCGGGAGCCTGTGCAGCCAGGGGTACGTGGTGGCAAGCGGAGATGAAGAGAAGGCCATCGTGGCAAACGGTGGCGCTCCTAACGGTCACTTTTTGCACTGTTTAGGCAACTCAGACGGGCATTCAATGACCTTGTCCCCTGCCGTCAGAGTTAGGTAGGGTGCACTGTGTCCACAGTAGCGGTAGCTGCACCTACCGCATCCTTTTCCATTTTTACCCTTCTAGTCTACGTTGCCACCTGTCGGTGACCCCTTGAAAGTATAAAAGGAGGCCCAAGTGCAACGTAGAAGGGGTTCGGCTCATTCGAAACATCAGGAACACTCTCACGCTCGGTCTGGCAGCGTCCATCGCTCCTGAGCAAGAATTCAATACACACAAACAAGCAGCAGTAGGGTTTTACGCATCCGTGCGGCCCGAAGCTGGGTAAAACTGCTCGCGTGTACCGCCTCGATCCGCTCTTTGCGCGGCCTCCGCCCCCCTCCGAACCGAAAGGGGCCCGGTCCCCATAGCTGTTGGTGTATTAGTTTCTCCGACATCTTTGGCGCGCCAGGTAGGGGGCGTCGAGATTGTGCGAACCCGATCCGGCGTGCACGCGAGCTAAATCTTCATCGTCTTCATCGACATGCCACCGAAGAAGAAGGATTCGGAGGCAGCTGTCTTGTCTGCGTCGCTTTCACCGCCTCCGGAGCAAACGGGTGGTGGAGTGAACGCCGGTGGAAGAATGGGCGTCGACGAGGGAGCCCTCAGTGCGGCCAAGTCCAAGGACAAGGCGGCACAGACCTCGGCGTCCATGCGTGCACCGCGCCCCTCTCAGGAGGCGCGGGACCAGCAGCGTCATGGCGTTCGCAGCGTCATACGTCCGCTGGGCCAAGATCAAGCTGGTGGTTCTCGTGGCGCTCAAGACCAACATGCACGTCAACATGCTGGCTCGAGCGAAGTACGGTCTCCTGGACGGGGCACTGCTCCTTCTAACGTGGTTAGGAGTCCGAGCACGCCCCACTCCTCGCATCGTTCACCTCCGCCGCCCACCACTCCAGCAGAAGCCTTGGCGCGAGCTCAACTGCTCCTAGACTATCCTCCGACGGCGGACAAGACCCACGAATGGAGGGCCACTATCCAGAGCCTCATCGGCTTCGCCAACGGCGACACTGCGCGGCAACCAAGCACCTCGCTGTCGCGGCAGGACAGCCGGACGGCAGCCGATGGCAACAAGACCGGGGGAGGTGCGACTTCCATGCACTCTCCACTACGAAGGCCAAAATCGCCGACTCACCGGGTCCACCCCGACAGCGGCTCCACCGCGTCGTCGGACCCGCGAGCTCGTCGCGACCAGCGCCAAGTTCTCCATGAACGACAACAAGAAGACGCTCGAACCCGCATCGAGCGCCGAAGAGAAGCGCGACGTCAATCCGACAAGCGCGCTGGGCCCTCTATTGACATGCATGCGCCAGGGGAACCAGGTGATCTGCCGTACGCGGTAGGTTGTCCTGCGTTCACCCGTGAGCTGCGGCAAGTCCAGCGGCCCAGCACAAAGAATTTCAAACCAGACGTACCAGAGAAGTACGATGGCAAGACGCATCCGTCGGAGTTTCTCAGCATCTACACCATCGCGGTGCAGGCTGCCGGGGGACGGGACGACAAGATCCTTGCCAACTACTTCCCGCTGGTACTCAAGCCCAACGTCAGGTCCTGGCTCATGCACTTGCCGGACAATTCCATCTCCTCTTGGGCAGATTTATGCCATCAGTTTGTCGGCGCCTTTACAGGCGGCCACAAGCCACATGGCCAAGAGAGCGATCTTCATCTGCTCGCCCAGAAGGAAGGAGAGCCACTGCGCAAGTACATTCAGAGATTCAGCCGTGTACAGCACAACATCCCAGACGTCCACCCCGCCGCGATCATCAGCGCGTTCCATCAGAACGTGCGAAACTGAAGGATGAGGGAGGAGATGGCGATGTGTAAGATCAGAGACGTCAGCGAGCTTTACGCCCTGGCCGACAAGTGTGCACGTGCTGAAGAGGGGAGGAGGCTCCCCGGAGAGAGTACAGGAGCAGGAGGATCCGACAGTGAGGATGCCGCCCCGACAAGGAAAGGCCGGCGGCGGAACAACAGAAGGAAAAAGGGCAAGGAAGTGCTAGCTGTCGAGCAGACCAGCAACGGAGGTGGCGCCAAGGAAGCTAAAGCTGGTGGCTCCGACAAGGAGGCCCAGCCTGTGGCGGCCGCCGACAAGCAAGACAGCTCCGGCAAGCAGTATTGTAAGATTCACCGCACCAAGGGTCACGATCTCCAGAACTGCAAGAAAGTCGAATAGCTTGTTGAGCAACAGAAAGCTGAGTACGAGCGGCGCGACAAGGAGAAGGCCCAGGAAGGAACTGGTGGATCCGGCAAGAAACGTCCCGGCCGAGGAGGACGCCGCGGCAAGGCCAAGCAGCGGCAAGGAGACAGACCTCCCCGCGGCCGCGACAAGGATGAAGATGACGACGATGACGAAGACGTGGATGATGATGAGGCCGATGAGCGGGAATTTCAGAAGGCTACAGAGGTCCTGTGCGTTGACGGTGGTGCTTCTCTGCATACTTCGCACCACCAACTCAAGCAGTGGATGCGGGAGGTTAATGCAGCGGAACCATCCGTAGAGTCACGCAAGCCTCTGAAATGGTCCAGCACGCCTATCATCTTCGACATTGAGGATCACCCTGATCGCGTAACTGCGGTCGGGTGCTTGCCGATGTTGGTTTCACCAACTATCCGCAACCTCAAGGTCACGAAGATGCTAGTTGACGGCGGGGCCGGCTTGAATCTGATCTCCTCCGCGGTCCTTTAGAAACTCCAGATCCCTGACAGCGAGCTCGAAGAGACCGGCACATTCCAAGGAATCAACCCGGGAAGGAGCAAGCCGAAGGGGAAGATCACGCTGCCGGTCACATTTGGCAGCGAGCTGAATTTCAGAACTGAGAGGGTCACATTTGACGTTGCCGATTTTCCATTGCCCTACAATGGGATCCTTGGCCGTCCAGCGCTCGCCAAGTTTATGGCAGCCTCTCACTATGCATACAACATGCTCAAGATGCCAGGCCCAATAAGTGTCATCTCTGTCCCCGGTGACAAGAAGGATGCCCTTATCTGCGCCGACAAGATCTACCGGGAAGCAGCAGCCGCAGCTGATCACAACACACTTGCCGCTGAAGCTCCCGGGGGGAAGAAGAAGACAAAGTCCGGCAAGAGCTTTGATGCCCACTCCGGCAAGCGCACCTCTTCGGAGTGCTGCACTACCGTCGAGGAAGCACCATCGAGCTCCACCGGCAAGTGCAAGAAGACGATGGAAGCTCCACCCGAGACCAAGAAGTTGTCCGCCAAGGAGGACGGCACTGGTGGTACCTTCACCATCAGTGCCACGCTTGACCCCAAATAGGAAAGCGCGCTCATTGCTTTCCTGCGGGCGAATGTCGACATGTTTGCATGGCAACCGTCTGATATCCCCGGTGTTCCCAGGAAAGTAATTGAGCACCACCTAGCCGTTTGTCCTCATGCTCGGCCCGTCAAGCAGAAAGTCAGGAAGCAAGCAGTGGAGCGCCAAGAGTTCATTGCAGAAGAGATCAGGAAATTAGAAGCAGCAGGCCTTGTTAGAGGAGTGCTCCATCGCATGTGGTTGGCCAATCCTGTAGTCGTGCGCAAGGCGAACGGGAAATGGAGGCTTTGTATAGACTTCACTGATGTCAATAAAGCTTGTCCCAAAGATCCATTTCCCTTGCCGCGCATTGACCAGATTGTTGACTCCACAGCTGGATGTGATTTGCTTTCATTTCTTGGTGCATATTCAGGATACCATCAAATCTTCATGGCAAAAGAGGATGAGGAAAAAACCGCATTTATCACCCCTTGCGGCACATATTGTTTTGTACGGATGCCCTTTGGGTTGAAGAATGCTGGTTCAACATTTGCAAGGGTAGTCCATGTCGCTTTTGAGCCCCAGATACACAGAAATGTGGAAGCCTACATGGATGATATAGTGGTCAAGAGCAAGGACAAGGCTACCCTGATCCAAGATTTAGAAGAAACTTTTGCAAATCTGCGCAAGATCAACCTCAAGCTCAACCCCGAGAAGTGCGTGTTTGGAGTCCCTTCCGGCAAGCTTCTCGGGTTCTTTGTGTCTCAGCGGGGAATTGAAGCCAACCCCGACAAGATCAAGGCCATCGAGCAGATTGAAGCACCGAAGCGCGTCAAGGATGTGCGAAGGCTTGCCGGTTGCGTGGCTGCTCTCAGCAGGTTTATCTCTAAGTCTGCTCAGCGCACCCTGCCATTTTTCAAAATATTTAAAAAGGCAGGTCCAATGAAATAGACTCCGGAAGCGGAGGATGCGCTGCAGGACTTGAAAAGGTACCTGTCCTCCACTCCAATACTTGTCGCACCTAAGCCACAAGAGAAGTTGCTGCTGTACCTAGCGGCAACCAATCAAGTGGTTAGTGCTGCGTTAGTAGCAGAGAGGGAGGCGGATGATGAGCCAGCAACCGCGACAAGTGAATCCAGCGACAAGCAGGGGGCTTCTCCGACAAGCTCTGGTCCCGACAAAGATGAATCTGCGCAGACGTGCAAGGAGGTGCAGAAGAAGATGGTGCAGCGCCCAGTTTACTTTGTCAGCTCCCTTCTCCAAGGGGCTAGGTCGAGGTACTCTGATGTGCAAAAATTGCTTTTCGGCCTTCTCATGGCCTCGAGAAAGCTGCGCCATTACTTCCAGGCACACGAGATCACAGTTGTCACTCGCTTTCCGCTGAAGAGGATACTGCAGAATCCAGAAGCAATAGGCAGGATTGTCGAGTGGGCATTGGAACTGTCAAGCTTTGGCCTCACGTTTGAGAGCACTGCAACGATCCAAAGCAGGGCATTGGCAGAGTTCATAGCAGAGTGGACGCCAACCCCAGACGAAGAAATTCCAGAGACGACCATCCCCGTCAAAGAGGCAAGCAAAGAGTGGCTGATGTACTTTGATGGTGCCTTCTCGCTGCAAGGCGTCGGTGCTGGCGTGCTGCTTATCGCACCCACCGGAGAGCACCTCAAGTACGTAGTCCAGATGCACTTTCCCAAGGAGCAATCAACGAACAATACTGCAGAGTATGAGGGTTTGCTTGCCGGCCTCAGAATCGCAGCCGACCTTGGGATCAAGAAACTCATTATAAGGGGTGACTCGCAGCTTGTCGTCCGCCAAGTGAACAAGAACTACCAGAGTCCATTGATGGAAGCTTATGTTGATGAAGTGAGAAAGCTAGAAGAACACTTTGATGGCCTGCAAATGGAGCATGTTCCACGAGCTCAGAATGACATTGCTGATGGCCTGTCAAAGTGCGCTGCACTAAAGTTGCCTGTGGAACCAGGGATCTTTGTGCTCAAACTGACTCAACCATCCGTGACACCATCAACTGGACAGAATAAGAAGAGGAAGTTGGTTTCTAGTGACTACTTTCTGGCAGAGCTTCCCGAAGCCGCCGCCAAGAGCTTCCCGAAGCCGCCGCCAAGAGTGCTGAGGAGCAGTTTGCTCCGGCAAGCCTTATGGCTTGTTTCGTTGAAGCAGACGCTCCCGACAAGTCTTGCTCCAGCAAGCTTGTTGGGGAGCATCACGCTCCGACAGAGCCGCAGGTTCTTGCCGTGGAAGCGGATGTTCCCGCAGCAACATATACGCCTTTAGTCCTTGTTGTCGAGCCACAAGCTCCAGCATGGGCGCATCAGATTGTCCGTTTCCTTCAGACAGGAGAGCTTCCCGAAGAGCAAGAAGAAGCTGAAAAAGTAGCCCGGCAGTCAAGTATGTACAAGTTTGTCGACAGCACACTGTACAGAATAAGACTCAACGGTGTGAAATTGAAGTGCATTCGCCGGGAAGATGGACAACAGCTGTTGGCAGAGATACATGGAGGCATATGTGGTCACCACATTGGCGCAAGAGCACTTGCCGGCAAAGCATTCCGACAAGGTTTCTTCTGGCCGACAGCCCTCCAGGATGCAACTGCACAAGTAACCAAGTGTGAAGCGTGCCAGTTCCATTCCAAACAGATACACCAGCCAGCTCAAGCTCTCCAGACGATCCCTTTATCCTGGCCATTTTCGGTCTGGGGGCTCGACATCCTCGGCCCCTTTCCCCAAGCTGTAGGGGGCTTTGAGTTCTTGTACGTCGCCATCGACAAGTTCACAAAGTGGCCGGAAGTGGAACCAGTGAGGAAGGTGACAGCACAGTCAGCAGTCAAGTTCTTCAGGTCGATTGTTTGCCGTTTCGGGATCCCTAACAGGATCATCACCGACAATGGCACGCAATTTACGAGCCGCACCTTCATGCAGTACGTCCAAGATCTTGGCGCCAAGGTCTGCTTCGCTTCTGTTGCTCATCCAAGAAGCAACGGTCAAGCGGAGAGGGCAAATGCTGAAGTGTTGTGAGGCCTCAAGACCAGAACTTTCGACAGGCTGCACAAGTGCGGAAGAAACTGGATCGAGGAGCTGCCGGTGGTTCTTTGGTCAATCAGGACGACGCCAAATCGAGCCACTGGCCAGACACCCTTCGCTCTAGTCTACGGAGCAGAGGCAGTTCTCCCCACGGAACTCGTTTACGGGTCACCTTGAGTGCTCGCTTATGATGAGCTCGAGCAAGAGCAGTTGCGCCAAGATGACGCGCTGCTCCTTGAGGAAGACCGTCTTCAGGCTGCTGTGCGAGCCGCTCGCTACCAGCAAGCTTTGCGTCGCTACCATAGCCGCAAAGTTAAAGCCAGGAGCTTCGAGGAAGGCGACCTTGTTCTTCGACGTGTTCAGTCCGCCAAGAATTCCAACAAGTTGACGCTGAAGTGGGAAGGCCCTTATCGGGTGAAACGAGTCACTAGGCCCGGCGCTGTCCGCCTTGAGACCGAAGATGGCATTCCGGTGAGCAACTCCTGGAACATAGAACATCTTCGTAAGTTTTACCCATAGGGCGCGGTTGCCGGAAGCTTTTTCGGCAACCACCTTTTGTACAAGTCTTGCCACTGTTGCATGTAATCCTTTGTACAAAGCCGGGCGCAGACCCCATGCACCAGTAAAGTTCATGTGCCCCGCACATCTTGTCAGTTTTTTTTATGCTATAATCCTTTTTTGCATATGTTATCTGACACTTTGTGCAGCACCAGACCCCGGTAAGCGATAACGAGCCCAAGGCTCCATATCATTACTTTATTTCTCTGTTTCTTTCTCAAAAGAAGGAAGGTTCCCTCGCCCACAAGGTTTACCAGGGGGGGAAGGAGAAGATAATGGTGTGAACCAGGCCGTTCAAGAAAGTTTCTCCTTGCCAGGAAGCAGACGACAGAAAAGCTAAGTTGCTAAAGTTTGAGCAATCAGTTTTTTAAGTTTTTGAGTTATTTTCCTTGAACGACCGTGCTTTGTATGGAAAACCTGTGCACGGAGGAACCAACTCGTAGCTAGCTGCACCCTTACTTTGTTTCGAGTCCGCTCAACAACTTAAGTGAGCTGCAACTAGTTGCGACAAGGTTGCTTGTCGGTAGCGACCCCGCCAGCAGGCTGCTGAAGTTCCGCACTCGGCGCTCGCGGCAAGGGTGCCTGCACCGGAAAGTTTCCCTAGAAAGCGTAGGGCAGAACCATACAAAGCCAAGAGTCGAGTAAAGGAAGTAACACGGCAATTTTTTGCCTAAGATAGAGTTATATTACAAAAATAACTTGTTGCGCCTCTAATAAAGTGTTCCAATGACATGACTGGCAGCGACAAGAAAAGAAGAAAACGGACGGCCTAATCTACGCGACCGCCGTCAACCCTTTTGACCTCATTCACCCTGTCCACAATGGGTGCGACGAGGGCCTTAAGTGCGTCAAGATCAGCGTCCGCCGGCATCCTCTTGAGGATGTTGGTGAGGTTGAGGCCCGGATTGCGGAAGGCCACCTTCACCAGCACCTTCTCCAGAACTCCGGCACAAATCGAGCGTGACTCGTCGGCCAACTGCTTTGGGATCCGTTCCCGGAGTTGCTGGAGCGCCGCCGCCACGCCTTTGAAGAACAGAGTGAGCTTGGCGTTGGGTTGGAGGCTCTCGTCGGAGGAGTACCCGAAGCCTTCCACCCCCAATTGCTGCAGCTCCTCTTCGATGACTGCAGCAATGTTCACGAGGCCCTCCGTCCAGAGCGCCACAGTATCTCTGAGAAGATTCTGGGTTTCGGCGGCCCTCGCTAGCAGCGCCTCGTTGGCCTTGATGTCCTTCTTCAAGTCCGCCTCCCGTTTCTTGGCGCCGTCCAACGTCTCCATCAGGGTGGCCAGCTTCAGCTCCAGATCAGCATTGGAATTCTTGGCGGCGCGCAGCTCTTTGCCCTTCTCGGAGAGTTGGCCCTGCAGCTCACCGTGGGCAAGGGCGTCCTTCTCGCGCTCCCGCTTGAGCGCGGCAAGCTCTTCGCCACCCACCTTCAGATCAGCCTCCAGCTGCGCCACCTTTACTTCCAATTCCTTCTTGGCGGTCTCGGCAGCCGCAGCCGCATCCTTTGCCTCTTGGAGCGACCCGCCAAGTGCCAGTTAGCGCGGCAAGCTCCTCCTCGTGGCTGTTGAGGTTCACTTTCCGCTGAGCCAGCTCGCCTTCTCGCGCGTACAGCTTCTCGCCGGTGAGCCGCTGCTGCTCTTCAGCCTCGGCCTTCTCGAGGAGGAAGGCCTTCCGCTCTTCAGCAAGCTGTTCCCGCTCCTCCGCCAAGGCCCGGAGAGCTTCTTGGTGAAAACCCCGGAGCTCCTCCGCGCGCTTCTCTATATCCACGCTCGCTTTCGCGACGAGCGCTTCCCGGGACTCCAACTTGACTTGGCGGGCGCGATAGAGCGCCAGCAGCCTCCGCAGCAGCCGCTCCTCCACGGGCTCGTCAATGCTGCTTCCCGGCGCGTCAACGATCGACAACCCGGCAGAGGCGAGCACCTCCCCATCCAAAACTTCTCCTTCCACCGGCGCCTTGGAGCTTGACGCCCAAGGGAGCTTGATGAAGATGCCCTCGCCAGCCTTCAGATAGGCGCCAGGCTGGGGCTCCTCGGAGCCTGACGCTGCGGCAGCGGCGGAGGGATCGGCGGTCGGTGCAGCGCCTGACGCTCCTGCGGCCTCAGGGCCGTCAGTGCGATCGCCAGATCCCCCGCCAGCTTCCTCAACGGCAGCCTTGGCGGCCTCTTCACCGGCAGGCACGTCGGCACCAGCTCCGTCTTTGGCGGCCGCGACATCATCAGTGTTGCCGCGCGTGTCCTCTCTGCCGCCCGCCTCGGTCTCCATCGGATCCGCGGAGGGTGGACCTGACGACCGGAGAAGAATGAGAAGTGAAACAAGCACTCAAGAAGAAAAATCAGCAGAAGAATACAAAGAAAGTTTCGGGCAGGAAGGATTACCTGTGCTGGGATCCACTGTCATAAGCTCCGCCACCGGCGGATCATTAGCGTTGTCCCTTGCCGGAGAGTCCTCCCTTGCCGGAGGCTCCTCCCTTACCGGAGAACGCTCCCTTGCCGGGGAGTCCGCCCTTGGCGGCGTAGTTGAAGCAGACGACGAGTCGGGGGAGATCACCACGCCCTCCTGATGAAGCTGTTCTGCTCCTGCACAAACAAACCTGTGATCAGATGTCAACAAAGGAAAAGAGCAACCACGCGCACCCAGAAGCAGAAAGTAAACCATATGCTTACGCTGGGGGCTGCGCTGGGGGCTGCTCTGCGAAGTGATGGTCGGATCCGGCAAGGTGGTCTCGGGCGCGCCTCCTGTCGTCGCAGTGGGCTCGTCCTCGATGACCACCACCTGAGCCTTGGCCCTCTTCGCCGCCCTCTGGGCCAGAGTCCTAAAAAGGGAGAGTCCAGGGTGGGTCAGATCAGATGCAAGACAGGAATGGCAAGTTGAAGAACTACGAGAACAACAAGGGAATCTTACTCTTCTTCCTCTTCCTCGTCGGAGCTGAGCGCGGAGAGGTCGAAGTTCGGCCCACCTCCGGCGCGACGAGGTGGAGGGGTGGGATCCCTTGACCGCTTGGCGGGGACTACGGCGCCAGCCCGAGATGACCCCGCCCCAGTGGCCAGGGAGGCGCACCCGCGGCAACCGTACTTGCCGCGGCGGAGCGCGTCGCGCGGCGCTGCGGCTGTTGACCAGCTTGCCGCCCTGCTGCGTCCCCGATCCTGCGGAGGCGCCTTCTTGTCTGCACTGGGAGCTGCGTTCCGGGCCCTGTTCCCGGCAAGCTGCCCGGAGATGGCGGGCCGCTCGCACCCTCGGCGGACTCACTCAACTCGGCGTCGGGCGCAGCAAGCTCTTCTTCGTCTTCGGGCCACTCCCGCTCAGCAAGACTCATCGCCGATGCCGCGTCCGCTTCCTCCACCGTGAACCCAAATTCACCCGCGGCTGCGGCCGCCGCCGCCTCTTCCGCCCTGGTGGCAATGCGTTCCATCTCTTGATCGGTGGTATCGCGGGAGAGGAGCTTCTTGTCGTCAGCATTGACCGCTACTTCCACCAGGCTGTCGAAGAACTGCTGCACAACGTCTCCGGCAGGCTCTTGCCAAGTTGGAGCGATCCCGTGCGAATCACACAACGACATCATGGCGCAGATGCGGTCGCGCGAGGAGTTGTTGCACAGAGGAACGACGCCTGTCGGCAACCTGAACCACTCGGGATGCTGTGGGTCGTGCTTGAATATCTCCTTGAGTATCCCGTCCAACTCTATGACGGTGAAATTGAAGTTGAGGCCTGGGCGCAACCTCATGATATCTGCCGGGCCTCCAAATTCCCAGGCGGGTCTCCCCCTCGCCTGTAGAGGGGCGATGCGCCGGCGAAGGAAATCTGCGCCGACAGCTCCTACAGTCAGCCCGGCAAGCCTGAGACGCAAGATCCGAGTGGTGGCAATCTTCAGCTTGTCGTCGTCCACGGACAGAGCGCTCCAGTCATTGCCACGCACTGCTGGGGCTTGGCGCAGGGCGGTGAACGGCTGCGGGCTCTCCTCTACAACCCAGCACCAATCTGCTCTCCACTCGTCCCACTTGCTGTGGAGCTCCCCCTCCAGATAGGTCTCCTTCTTGCCGGCCCGCGAGATCCAGGCGATCCCGCTGGCAAGAGGTTCCCCTCTCTCGACACGAGGCATAAAGAAATGGCGGAAGAGAGCTACGTTGGGGTGGACTCCGACAAAGTTTTTGCATAGATGGGCGAAAACTGCCATGGTCAGAACGGCGTTGGGGGTGAAGTCAAGGAGGTGGAGTCCATAGGTGTTCATGACGTCGCAAAAGAAATCAGAGAATGGCGGGCAGAGCCCGCAGTAGAAGAACACGGCGAAGAAAGGATATCCGCCAACTGGAGCTGCTTGCGAGGCGACGGCGGAGAGTACCTTCGTGCGCGGATGCGCCCGCGTCTCCGTCGACCAGAAGAGACAGTACCACTCCCTCAGCTCCTTCGCGGAGAGCTCGGGGGGGGGGGGAAGTGGCCCGCTCCTTCCGCAGCGCCTCAAGCCGCTGCGCTTCGGTCGACTTCACAGCTTTCATGGCCGCGGCCTTCGTGGCCTTCCCCTTCCCGGGCTTCGGAGGCATGGCGGAGGCGGTGGGGGAGATCGACGGCGCTGGTGGTGGCGGCAGCGACGGGGGCGGAGCGCTGCCCTCTTTCAACTCTGCAAGTGGAGGAGGGCGGCGGAGATTTCTGAGATTGCAGCAGCGAAGGGCGAAGGTGGGGGAAATGCCCCTGTTTCCCCTGCTTATAAAGAGGTACGGGGCGGACATTTCGGCCTTCCAAATAAACAACCACCCACGATCTCTCCCACGGCTCCGCGATTGACGCGTGCCGTTACGGGGGGCGCGGTGGATACGGAGTTAGATTCGGCATAACCCAGGCTCCGCGCGTGCCCGTGCCCTGTTTTGGGCCTGGCCCAACAGCGCTCGGCACCGTGTGTGGCCCAGGCCCCGGGGCTCCTGTCGGTGTACTAGAGTAGGGGTACCCTAGTATCCCGAACTTGTGCACGGGCAGTTGCAGCGCCGCGCGGCAAGGCTTGCCGGACGACCGCCAGAGTCCTCCGTGGGTTCCTTTGGAGCCATTCAAGAACAAAGCATTCAAGATGAAGAGTCAAGGCCCCGGCAAGAGGATCTTGCCGGGAAGAGACAAGGCCCTGGCAAGAGGAGCTTGCCGGGAAGGCCAACCACGGCACTTCAAGAAACTTGCCGCGATGCACCGCACGTCCCGGCAAGGTCCGGTGAGCGACAAGCTTCTGGACACGACAAGACGACGACCCCGACAAGGTACTCGCCGGGGGCCCGCTGCCACTCTGTACCCACGCTCCAGTGCACCTACCCGCGTGTCGCCATGAGGCTTCCTCAGGGACGCGTGGCGGGAGCCTGTGCAGCCAGGGGTACACGGTGGCAAGCGGAGATGAAGAGAAGGCCATCGTGGCAAATGGTGGCGCTCCTAACAGTAACTTTTTGCACTATTTAGGAAACTCAGACGGGCATTCAATGACCTTGTCCCCTACCGTCAGAGTTAGGTAGGGTGCACTGTGTCCACAGTAGCGGTAGCTGCACCTACCGCATCCTTTTCCATTTTTACCCTTCTAGTCTACGTTGCCACCTGTCGGTGACCCCTTGAAAGTATAAAAGGAGGCCCAAGCGCAACGTAGAAGGGGTTCGGCTCATTCGAAACATCAGGAACACTCTCACGCTCGGTCTGGCAGCGTCCATCGCTCCTGAGCAAGAATTCAATACACACAAACAAGCAGCAGTAGGGTTTTACGCATCCGTGCGGCCCGAAGCTGGGTAAAACTGCTCGCGTGTACCACCTCGATCCGCTCTTTGCGCGGCCTCCGCCCCCCTCCGAACCGAAAGGGGCCCGGTCCCCATATGTGTTGGCGGATCAGTTTCCCCGACAGTTGGTATTTGAGAAATCACATAACTTGGTGTTCTCTTGAGTAATGATGACCACACAACAAGATTGCACTCAAAAACAGACATGGCAAGAAAACGGCAGACGGAAAAGGAGAGTCGAATAAAACGGCAAATTTTCGTGAAGTGGGTGAGAGGAAAAGAGAGGCAAATGGCGAATAATGTAAATTGCAAGTAGATGAGATTTGTGATTTGGAACCTGGTTATGTTGAAGATCCTCCCCGGCAACGGCGCCAGAAGGCACGTTGACAGTAGACTATCTTGACTTGATCCTCCCCGGCAACGACGCCAGAAATTATCCTTGATGGCAGCTGGAACTAGGTCGGTATTTCCTCAAAGAGGGAGGGATGATGTAGCACAACAACGGTAGAATATTTCCCTCAGTTATGAAACCAAGGTATCAAACCAGTAGGAGAGCCAAGCAACACAACATAAACAGCCCCTGCACACAAATAACAACACCTCGCAACCCGACGAGTTAAAGAGGTTGTCACTCCCTTTCGGGTAACGGCGCCAGAAATTGGCGTGAGGCGGGAGCAAGTTGTAAATATTGATAGATCAAACGCCAAATAAAATAAATTGCAGCAAGATATTTTTGGATTTTTGGTTTAATATGTCTAAAAATAAAAGCAAGGAAAAAGTTGATCGCAAAGCAAATATATGAGACATAAGACCCGAGGGCCATAGGTTTCACTAGTGGCTTCTGTCGAGAAAAATAGCAAACAGTGGGTAAACAAATTACTGTTGGGCAATTGATAGAACATCAAATAATTATGACGATATCTAGGCAATGATCATTACATAGGCATCACGTCCAAGATAAGTAGACCGACTCCTGCCTGCATCTACTACTATTACTCCACACATCGACCGCTATCCAGCATGCATCTAGTGTATTAAGTTCATGGAAAAATGGAGTAATGCAATAAGAATGATGACATGATGTAGACAAGATCCGTTTATCTATATGGCGGTAGATATAGATCTCATATTTTTATCCTTACTAGCAACGATATATACGTGTCAGTTCCCTTTCTGTCACTAGGATCAAGCACCATAAGATCGAACCCACTACCGGGCACCTCTTCCCATTGCAAGATAAATAGATCGAGTTGGCCAGACAAACCCAAATATCGGAGAAGAAATACAAGGCTATAAGAGATCATGCATAAAAGAGATCAAAGAAACTCAAATACTTTCATGGATATAAAAACATAGATCTGATCATAAACTCGAAGTTCATCGATCCCAACAAACACACTGCAAAAGAGTTACATCATATGGATCTCCAAGAGACCATTGTATTGAGGATCAAGAGAGAGATGAAGCCATCTAGGTACTAACTATGGACCTGAAGGTCTACAAGGAACTACTCACGCATCATCGTAGAGGCACCAATGGAAGTGGTGAACACCTCCGTGAGGGTGTTTAGATTGGATCTGGTGTTTCTGGACTCTGTGGCAGTTGGATGAATATTTCGTCGACTCCCCTAGGGTTTTGGGAATATTTGGACATTTATAGAGCAAAGAGGAGGTCCAGGGGGCACCCGAGGTGGGCAAAACCCACCTGGGCACGCCAGGGCCTCCTGGCACGCCCTGGTGGGCTGTGGACCCCTCGAGCCACCCCCTAGGTGCAACCAGGGCCCATTGCCTTTCTTCTGGCCCATAAAAAATCATCGTAAAGTTTCGTGCCATTTGGACACCGTTTGATATTGATTTCCTGCGATGTAAAAAACATGAAAAAGCAGGAACTGGCACTAGGCACTATGTCAATAGATTAGTACCAAAAAATGATTTAAAATGATTATAAAACATCCAAGATTGATAATGAAATAGCATGGAACAATCAAAAAGTATAGATACTTTGGAGACGTATCAGAGCTTCCTCAATTTTCCCTGGGTCTTCATGAGCAAGCGAGTTGGATACACTTATATCTATTGATGGGCATCTCCATAGCCCGTTGATACGCCTAGTTGATGTGAGACTATCTCCTTCTTTTTGTCTTCTCCACAAGCACCATATTCTAGTCCACCTATAGTGCTATATACATGGCTCACGCTCATGTATTGCGTCAAAGTTGGAAAAGTTTAAGAACATGAAAAGTATGAAGCATTTTCTTGGCTTGCCATCGGGGTCGTGCATGATTTAATACTTTGTGTGATGAAGATGGATCATAGCCAGACTATATGATTTTGTAGGGATAACTTTCTTTGGCCATGTTATTTTGAGAAGACATGATTGCTTTGTTAGTATGCTTGAAGTACTATTGTTTTTATGTCAATATTAAACTTTTGTTTTGAATCTTATGGATCTGAATATTCATGCCATAATAAAGAAAATTACATGGATAAATATGTTAGGTAGCATTCCACATCAAAAATTCCATTTTTATCATTTACCTACTCGACGACGAGCAGGAATTAAGCTTGGGATGCTTGATACGTCTCCAACATATCTATAATTTTTTTATTGTGCCATGCTATTATATTATCTGTTTGGATATTTTATATGCATTAATATGCTATTTTATATTATTTTTGGGATTAACCTATTAACCTAGAGCCCAGTGCCAGTTTCTGTTTTTTCCTTGTTTTTGAGTTTCACACAAAAGGAATATCAAACGGAGTCCAAACGGAATAAAACTCTCGTGGTGATTTTTCTTGGACCGAAATACACCCGTAGGACTTGGAGTCCAAGTAAGAAGACCCATGAGGCGGCGACAAGCTGTAGGGTTGCGCCCCTGGCTTGTGGCCCCCTCGGGAGTCCATCGACCTACCTCTTCGTCCTATAAATTCAGATATATTCCCAAACCCTCAGAACTAGACACGAAAATACTTTTCATTTGCCACAACCTTCTGTTCCCGTGAGATCCCATCTTGGGGCCTTTTTCGGCGATCTGCCGGACGGGGATTCGATCACGGAGGGCATCTACATCAACCCTATTGCCCTTCCTATGAAGCGTGAGTTGTTTACCTCAGACCTATGGGTCTGTAGCTAGTAGCTAGATGGCTTCTTCTCTCTCTATGTTCTTCAATACCATGTTCTCCTCGCTGTTCTTGGAGATCTATCCGATATAATCTTCTTTTGCGGTGTGTTTGTCGAGATACAATGAATTGTAGATTTATGATCGGATTATCTATGAATATTATTTGAATCTTCTTTGAATTCTTATATGCATGATTTGATATCTTTGTATTTCTCTTTGAATTATCAGTTTAGTTCGGCCTACTAGATTTGTATTTCTTGCAATGGGAGTGGTGCTTAGTTTTGGGCTCAATCATGCATGATTTCACCCAGTGACAAAGTAGGTGTAGCGAGACACGTTTTATATTGTTGCCATCAAGGATAAAAAGATGGGGTTTTCATCATTTTCCTTGAGTTTATCCCTCTACATCATGTCATCTTACTTAAGGCGTTACACCGTTCTTTATGAACTTAATACTCTAGATGCATGTTGGATAGTTGTTGATATGTGGAGTAATAGTAGTAGATGCAGCCAGGAGTCGGTCTACTTGACACGGACGTGATGCCTATATGCATAAACATTGCCTTAGATATCGTCATAACTTTGCACTTTTCTATCAATTGCTCGATTGTAATTTGTTCACCCACCGTATAATTTGCCTTCAAGAGAAAAGCCTTGTAACACCCATGATGTGGCTATATCTCCCACATGTTGAGGCACGACTTAGAGGCATAACCGCATGGTGGTTTTGTCGCAAGAGGGGTGATATTCACACGATCCCATGTACTGAATAAGAAAGGGATAAAGAGTTGGCTTACAATCACCACTTCACACAAATACAAGTCAAACATACATCATCCAGAGTATAATCAAGGTCCGACTACGGAACCAAAATAAAAGAAGACCACCCCAAATGCTAGATCCCCGATCGTCCCAACTGGGCTCCACTACTGATCAACAGGAAATGACACATAGTAACGACCAAGGTCCTCGTCGAACTCCCACTTGAGTTCGGAAGCATCAACTGCACTGGTATCATCGGCACCTGCAACTGTTTGGAAGTATCTGTGAGTCATGAGGACTCAACAATCTCACACCCGCGAGATCAAGACTATGTAATCTTATGGGTAGGGTAAGGTAATGAGGTGGAGCTGCAGCAAGCGCTAAGAAAATATGGTGGCTACATACACAAACAAGAGTAAGATGAGAAGCTATGCAACAGTCGAAAATCTATAAGTGATCAAGAAGTGATCCTAAAACTACTTACATTCAAACATAACCCGAAACCATGTTCACTTCCCGGACTCCGCCAAAAAGAGAACATCACGGCTACACACGCGGTTGATTCATTTTAATTAAGTCAAGTGTCAAGTTCTATATAACCGGATATTAACAAATTCCCATCTACCACATAACTGCGGGACGGCTCTCGAAAGTTTATACCCTGCAGGGGTGTCCCAACTTAGCCCATCACAAGCTCTCACAATCAACGAAGGATATTCCTTCTCCCCGAAAGACCCGATCAGTCTCGGAATCCCGGTTACAAGACATTTCGACAATGGTAAAACAAGACCAGCAGAGCCTCCCGAATGTGCCGACAAATCCTGATAGGAGCTGCACATATCTCGTTCTCAGGGCACACCGGATGGGCAAGACGACGGGTCGGCATAGACCCTGGTTGCCCAGGGGTGCCGGACATCGCCCAGTTTGGACCAACACTCAAAGGAGCACTGGCCCAGGTGGGGGGTACAATAAAGATGACCCTCGGGTCCGCGGAACCCAAGGGAAAAGGCTTAGGTTGTTAGGCAACTGTAAAACCAAGGTTGGGCCTTGCTGGAGGAGTTTTATTCAAAGCGAACTGTCGATGGGGTCCCATAACCCCAACCACGTTAGGAACGCAAAAATCAAGGAACATAACACCGGTATGACGGAAACTAGGGCAACAATAGTGGAACAAAACACCGAGCAAAAGGCCAAGCCTTCCACCATTTGCCAAATATATAGATGCATTAATTAAATAAGAGATATTGTGATATCCCAACATATCCATGTTCCAACATGGAACAACCTGCAAGGCACCTACAACTAGCAACGCTATAAGAGGGGCTCAGCAAAAGCGATAACTTAACCAAACAACGGTTTGCTAGGAAGGTGGTTAGAGGCTTGACATGGCAATATGGGAGGCATGATAAACAAGTGGTAGGTAGCGCGACATAGCGATAGAACAAACAACTAGCAAGCAAAGATAGAAGTGATACGAGGGTAATGGTCATCTTGCCTGAGATCCCACAAGGAAGAAGAACGAGTCCATGATGAAGACAAACAGACGTAGTCGAACGAATCCTCACAACTCCAGAACAAAATCGAAGCTAAGGAGAGAAGCAAACCGAAAAGAAGCAAGCAACATGGTAAACACACAAGCATAAACATGGCATGACGCATGCTACGTCTCGAGCTAGCATTGGTTTTCCCCATAGAGGAGGGGGTGATGCAGCACAGTAGCGTAAGTATTTCCCTTAGTTTTTGAGAACCAAGGTATCAATCTAGTAGGAGGTCACGCGCAAGTCCCTCGTACCTACACAAAATGGTAGCAACTCGCAACCAATGCTTAGGGGTTGTCAATCCCTTCACGGTAACTTACGAGAGTGAGATCTGATAGAGATAATATTTTTGGTATTTTTGGTATAAAGATGCAAAGTAAAAAGTAAAAGCAAAACAAGTAAAATAAAGTAATGGAGATTGATATGATGAGAATAGACCCGGGGGCCATAGGTTTCACTAGTGGCTTCTCTCAAGAGCATAGATATTCTACGGTGGGTGAACAAACTACTGTTGAGAAATTGATAGAATTGAGCATAGTTATGAGGTTATCTAGGTATGATCATGTATATAGGCATCACGTCCGTGACAAGTAGACCGACTCCTGCCTGCATCTACTACTATTACTCCACTCATCGACCGCTATCCAGCATGCATCTAGAGTATTAAGTTAAAAACAGAGTAACGCCTTAAGCAAGATGACATGATGTAGAGGAATAAATTCATGCAATATGATAAATACCCCATCTTGTTATCCTCGATGGCAACAATACAATATGTGCCTTGCAACTCTTTCTGTCACTGAGTAAGGACACCGCAAGATTGAACCCAAAGCTAAGCACTTCTCCCATTGCAAGAACTACCAATCTAGTAGGCCAAACCAAACGGATAATTCAAAGAGACTTGCAAAGATGACTCAATCATACATAAAAGAATTCAGAGAAGATTCAAATATTATTCATAGATAAGTTGGATCATAAAGCCACAATTCATCGGTCTCAACAAACACACCGCAAAAAGAAGATTACATCGAATAGATCTCCACGAGAGAGGGGGAGAACATTGTATTGAGATCCAAAAAGAGAGAAGAAGCCATCTAGCTACTAGCTATGGACCCGAAGGTCTGAAGTAAACTACTCACACTTCATAGGAAGGGCTATGGTGTTGATGTAGAAGCCCTCTGTGATGGATGCCCTCTCCGGCGGAGCTCCGGAACAGGCCCCAAGATGGGATCTCATGGATACAGGAAGTTGCGGTGGTGGAATTAGGTTTTTGG
Organism: Triticum aestivum; assembly: GCF_018294505.1. Taxonomy (NCBI): domain Eukaryota; kingdom Viridiplantae; phylum Streptophyta; class Magnoliopsida; order Poales; family Poaceae; genus Triticum; species Triticum aestivum. The sequence continues at coordinate 383,201,414 of NC_057803.1, read as the reverse complement.
CTCCCTCTCTGGTCTAATGGGGGTACGTAGGTATATATAGGAGGACGGAGCACGTCGGTGGAG